>NW_007765339.1:5579-6213 GCF_000696425.1 Galeopterus variegatus
CTGTCCGCTGGACTCATGGAAGGGCAGAGAAGAGTTGCATTCAACACTCATGTTGAGCCACATGTTCTCACACGGGTTTGTTTGAGGTCAGTGCTGAATATCAGAGCACACCCCTCACTTCCCGCACAAAGGCACTCAGGGTAAGCCCACGACCTCAAATTGCATAGATTGCACATGTGCAGTTGTAGATATATTTCATTTCTCCAGTTAAAAATCAATTCTGCATGATGCTTTTATTCTCAGAAGTGTTCCTTTAAGTGAACAGCTGCTCACCCTAACAAAATGTTGTAAGCAACTGGCTTTCATTTGTCATCTTATTCAGAAAACCGGGAACCAGTTTCCCATGATCCAGGGACTTGCCTAGTCCTCTCTTCTCATGAACAGTAAAAGCACAGTGTACTTTTCGTCCAATTCTCTTTTTATAGCACAGTACTATTTTTTGAGGAGTTTTCTACAATGGTCTGGTTTTAAACAGGGGAGAACAGTTGAACTTTTGGTGGTGGCATTAACAGTGGACTTTGCTTCTGGCTCAGAAGGCTGAAGAGTGAGTCACAATGAGAAAGAACCACCAACCACCCGCGATGTCTACAGGGAAAAAAAAAGCAGGGTGTCAAAAACCGCAATAAATTTATTT
>NW_007765340.1:0-265 GCF_000696425.1 Galeopterus variegatus
CTCCCCTGCCCACATCCCCTGCACCCCTTCCCTACCCTGATGGTGTGGCTTTCACAAAGTGCTGCAGGGACTGAGAGGGAAAAGTAGCCTCACATGTTAACTAGGAAAATATATGAGGCATAGCCTTATTGATAAGGATAACCAGGGAATCCATAAGGCAGTACTATCACATTCGTAAGTTAAATTATTTATCTTCATAAGACCAAAACCCTGGGGCAGAGGTGGGGGACAAGAAGCTGAGTACCGTAAGAGCTTGGTTAAAAGA
>NW_007765340.1:5977-6213 GCF_000696425.1 Galeopterus variegatus
TTCAGTTAAAATATGATCCTATGTTGTGATTTAGTTATTACCATTTTTACATGGCATTTTTTAAATTCTACTCTGAGATAAAAAAATAAAACAAGGAATTTCAATTAAAAAAAAAGAAATTCCAAGGAAAGTTTGGATTTAAATATTAAAAGCATCAATTATAGTAATGCCCTATGTTTTAAAAACACTTAATTGGTTTTTTGTACTTTCTTATATACTGTTCCATTTAATTCTTA
>NW_007765341.1:0-232 GCF_000696425.1 Galeopterus variegatus
AAAAAAAAAAAGAAGGTAAACTGTCGAGTAGGCCCTCCTACACTTGACTCCAGATGGAATCTCATCTCTAGGAACAGATTCTCTCAACATTATCCCTTCTTTCTTCTGTGTCTTCACTCCCCCTCACTCAACTCCAGTCACTCTGATCTTGCTTTCCCTACCTTCATGCAATGCCTCAGGCCTTCACGCTTGGGCGGCAAATGCTATTCTCCCAGAGAATGGCTTGGCTCCT
>NW_007765341.1:3475-3731 GCF_000696425.1 Galeopterus variegatus
AAAAAAAAAAAAAGGAAAGGACTTGAATATACCCGAGAGAATTGAAAACATGTGCCCAGACAAAAATTTGTATATGAATGTTCACAGCAGCATTATTCATTAAGTCAAAAAGTAGAAACAATCCAACCAATTGTTCATCAGCAAGTTGTTCAGCATCTGATGGATAAACAAAATATATGTCCATAGAATGAAATATTTGACCATAAAAAGTAATGAAGTACTGATACACACTACAACATGGACCTTGAAAATATAT
>NW_007765341.1:5788-6213 GCF_000696425.1 Galeopterus variegatus
ATAGTATTTTGGGTGAGGTCGTCAGGTCCAGGATGGTGGCATTCTTTCATTTAATCCTCAAAATTCTGTCAGGTAGGTGTTGGTGGCTTCATTTTACAGATGAGAGGAAAAATTCAAGTACCTGGAAGTTTTTTCAAGGCCACAGAGCTAGTGCCATGTATGTCAAGCTACTGTTTCAGCATCCAGAAATTCAGAATTTAATGGCACCTCAAACTGAGGCAATTCTCTCATGAGGTAGAGAATGCCTCTGTTTTACAAACGAAGAAACTGAGGTTGAGAGTTCCAGAACCTAGTCCATCCGACCCCATGGTTCTCTGGAGTTTCTGCAATAGCCTACATGCCCCAAGCTTCCTGCCCATCTCCCTGTCAGAGGCCTTCCTAACACGTTTGATTACCTGGTCCCTAAGCTTAAAACCTTTTAGTGG
>NW_007765342.1:0-260 GCF_000696425.1 Galeopterus variegatus
GGAAAGAATGCTTTTTCTTGCCTTTTCCAGCTTCTGGAGGCTGTCTGCTTTCTTTGACTCATGGCCCCTTCCTCCAGCTTCAGTGCCAGTGGGTTGAGTCCTTCTCATGCTGCCGTGTCTCTGGTTCTCTGTCTTCTGTCACCCTCATTTGCTTATAAGGACCCTTGTGGTGACATTGGGTCCACCTGGACAGCCCAGGATATTCTCACCATCACAAGGTGTGTGAATTAGCAACCTTAATTCCACCTGCCACCTTCATT
>NW_007765342.1:5739-6213 GCF_000696425.1 Galeopterus variegatus
TGCTGGTGTAACCAAAACAATGACAGGTAGAATGGAATATTATTTACATGCATACTTCCATGGGAGTTGTGTGCTGCGTTGTCATTATACCTGACAATATTTCCCTTTTCACTTTACCACCCTACCATTCCACTTTCTGAATTCATAGTTATCTTTTTGGGGTATCAATCATAACATAGGTTGATAATTATGTAGCTTTTTCTCTGTGCTAGGATCTGTTCCAGTGCTTTTCATATAGTAACTCAAAAAATATACTACAGACTTAGTGACTTAAGATAACACAAATTTATTATCGTGCGACTTAAGATAACACAAATTTATTATCGTGCCACTGTGGGGTTTGGATGTCTAGAATGAATTTTATAAGCCTAAAATTAATGTGTTTGCAGGGTTGCACTCTTCTGCAGGCTCTAGGAAAGAATGCTTTTTCTTGCCTTTTCCAGCTTCTGGAGGCTGTCTGCTTTCTTTGACTCA
>NW_007765343.1:0-489 GCF_000696425.1 Galeopterus variegatus
TGTTGATATAAAATGGTTCAAAATTGCTTGCTTGCTAGGTTTTCACTAGAAAATTGGGGTTACTAGAGTTAGAATTATTCTAATTAATGTATGGTAGTTAAAACCACTCCTTATGCAAAAAAAAATAAGATGTATTTTTGTTGAGTGAAGTTTACATGGAACATGTGCTTTAATTTTTTTTTAAGTAATTTTTGTCCTAAAGTAAAATGATTGGTTGTTCAAAAATGAAAAAGAGGAAAGGTTGTAAAAGGTTTACAGAAAATAAATCTCATTTAAAAGGATTTTATGAGCCATCAATGTGGCTAAAATTTGATAAAAAAATTATTAGTTTTCTAAAAATTAAGCATTAGTATCAAATCTATGCTAATGTAAAACTAGAAATTGTTTTCCTATCTTCAGACTGTCTTTATAAGGTCTTTTGATTATTCGGAGTCTTCTCTCTATCGAAGAGTATAGGTTTTTGATTTTGAAATCTTTTAACTATCACTT
>NW_007765343.1:5855-6213 GCF_000696425.1 Galeopterus variegatus
AAAGTCTTAGCATCAAGTTAAATTAAATAATAGATACTCATTAAATATCTGAGTTATTTGTAAGTGGATTAAAATACTGAAACAATTGCTAAACATAGGTTTAGGCTATATGTACTTCAATATCTTGTTTTTAAACAGTATAGAGAAGCTAAACATCTTTGGATTCGTTAATAACCATAAAAAATTTTGTTATAAGAAAACACGTTTCTAAAAAATATGAACTGTTTCTCAAAATGTTGATATAAAATGGTTCAAAATTGCTTGCTTGCTAGGTTTTCACTAGAAAATTGGGGTTACTAGAGTTAGAATTATTCTAATTAATGTATGGTAGTTAAAACCACTCCTTATGCAAAAAAAA
>NW_007765344.1:0-595 GCF_000696425.1 Galeopterus variegatus
GGGCCTTAGACTTCCCAGCCTCCAAAACTGTAAGAAATAAATTTCATTTTCTTATAAATGACCCAGTTTCAGATTTTCTGTTATGTGTGACAGAAAACCAACAAATACACAGACTAATTTACAAGTACTTACCTAAATATATGCCCATACAGGAAATTAGTTCTAATATGAGTTCAAACTTTATTTATTTATTTTTTTACTACACATTCTCTCTCAATAGCATGTCTTGATCATCATTAGTTTGATAAGCCTAGCTCATTCTCTTTGAGCATATGCACACTGTTGTTTATTTAATTCTTGATGGATTTTAGGTTGTTTATCATTTTCTCCTATTGCAATGAATGCTACCTTTGTTACTTCCTTTTTGCACTTGGGTAAGTCTTTCTCTAGTCTAATATCTAGAAATGAAATTGTCATGACAAATGATAAGTGTATTCTAAACACTTTAATAGCTACCACCACAATGACTTCTAATAAGGCTGAATGAATTTGCATCTTATCAGCATATTATGAGAGTATCCTCCCCTTTGCCAATAGTAGAGGACATCAATCATTAAAATTTTTAACAATCTGAAGGGCAAAAAGAAAACACAAA
>NW_007765344.1:5955-6213 GCF_000696425.1 Galeopterus variegatus
CCAAGTTTCTAATACATAAAACTCAGGGGACACAACTCAAGCTTCAGTGAGTTGTGGGGACGTAATTCAATCCACAACAGCAAGTGATCACCTTAACAATTGCTCTTTGCCATTCTTGCCATGTGATACCCTGCATCACCACAGGACCCTGCAGAGAGTCCCCACCAAAAAGAAGGCCCTCACCACACGTGCCCCCTGGGCCTTAGACTTCCCAGCCTCCAAAACTGTAAGAAATAAATTTCATTTTCTTATAAATGA
>NW_007765345.1:0-515 GCF_000696425.1 Galeopterus variegatus
AGTAGGTTGGGGACCCAGTTCACAAGGGTTTTTGATGACAGCCTTTCCACTGACAGACTTCAAAGCTATGTGAGTATGTTATGACAGTAAAAGTAGTTGCCAGATAAGAAATTTTTGTTGTGTTAGTTTCTATCTCTGAAGAAGGCCCCTCCCTTGAACTTCAGAGACGACCCATGGGAGCCCCTAAATGCATCCATGCAAAGAGCTTTTGAGCTCAAGAAGTAGAGCATGTTCTGGATGGTTCTATAAGAATTCTTCTTCTTTTGTTTGGTTTAACGTTAGTTTAAAATAGCATTTGTGGTTTAATCATTTTTTGAGATCTTGCTACTAGATTTTAAAAATCTGTTGCTAGAAGCCAAGATAATTTGCTCATATAATTGTTTTTGAAACAGATTTTATGCAAGATATTTTGTGCTGTTAAAACTGTGCTGTGTATCTGCTGACTGTGACCAGACACCAGGAAGGACCCCAGCTGATTAGCACAGTTGTACCCTTGCCAGGGCTTGGATCCGAGG
>NW_007765345.1:6004-6213 GCF_000696425.1 Galeopterus variegatus
CTGATCACGCCTTCCTGCTTTGAAACTGGGCCTGCAGAGGGATGAGCAGGAGCCTGTTGGGGGGTGGGGGGTGGATCCCTGAGCCAAACAGGAGCCCAACTCAGAACACTAACCCAGTCATTGTCATGGTTGTTTTTTCTTTCCTTGAAATTTGAATTTTCCCTGAGATAGTTGTAGATCCACATGTAGTTGTAAGAAATAATATAGAG
>NW_007765346.1:0-769 GCF_000696425.1 Galeopterus variegatus
AAAGAATAGTACCCCATTCTTCCACAAAGCACTGAAATTATGAAAAACATCTTACCTGACACTTTGTGCTCAAAAAACAAGCTGCATAGAGAACTGTGTTCTGTCATTTGGTTAGCTAAAGTGATCTGCCACCTTACTACCAGAACTGAAAAGGCCAACCTGAGAATCAATATCTAAAAATAATACATACATTTTTACTTATGAAACATGGTAAAACAACTGGCTTGAAATGTTGGGAGCGGAGCTGCTTTGCCACTTCCCAATGGGAGCAGTAGTGAGTGAGAGGAGTGTGAGAACTGGGAGACCCTCTTCATGTTTATTGATTGCTCTTTATAGAAGCCCAACTAGTGTTCTGAACTCCCTTCTGCCTACCCTTGTCTCTTTGATCAGTATGTCCAGGACTATTTTTGTAGAACTTTCAAGGCCCTAGACACTTTTGCTTTTGGAGAATACACCACACATTATATCCAATATGTTAAAATACAAGTACAGTCTCATATTAAAAACACATACATGCATTTAATATATATGTTTATATGTACATATAATATGCTATTAAATTTTTATTTTTACTTCTGTTAAGAATTCATAGATATTGCAGTTGTCTAGTACTATATTTCCTATTTAATTAAACACTTAAAATATATATTTTTTACTTTGGGGTGAATGAACTTATTTTTCATATCTCAACTATTTCCATAGGTGTGCGGAAAAGGGCATGGGACCTATGCACTGTGTCTATGATTCCTAATGAGTAAGGTTCTTTTAC
>NW_007765346.1:1452-3608 GCF_000696425.1 Galeopterus variegatus
GGAAAAGGGCATGGGACCTATGCACTGTGTCTATGATTCCTAATGAGTAAGGTTCTTTTACAAATGTCCTTTGTGCACTTTGGAAATGGTAGGATATAAAGTTGGAACGGGAGTGGAGTTGATGATATAGACTGCAGGTGGCATATTGTATCCTGGGAGGTGCGGTCATAGTGAATTACCCATACTGTCATAGGAAATGATGATCTGAAGAGTCTTTGTGGCAGAAATCACTTTGGCTAGCCCTCTGTCAACTCCATCAGTTCAAAATGCCCTCAAACTGAGCTGTTTAGTTGGAAGATATCCCCTCCCAGTGCAGCAATCTTGAATGACTGCTAGATATATACAAGGGTACTTAAAAAGGTCATGGAAAGATTCATGTTATCTCTCTATTCTATTTTTCCATGAACATTTTGAAGTGCCCTTATATGTAAAATGGGGCTGAAAGCTATGAACATCAATCTGCAACCCAATGGTGTGTGAGAAGGAGATTCAAACAACACTTTCCCTAGCCCATTGATCATCTTTCAGTTTGTGGCTTTTTGTGAAAACCATAATGAAGAAAATATATAACAAACCATTGCACATTTTTCTGGTTAGTTCTTTAGGATAGGCTTCAACACAGAGAATCCTTGGGCTAATGGGTGACAATGTTTTATGCTCCTTGTTATGTGTTTTTCACTTGATTTGGAACCATCACACCATTTTTATTTACATGAGTGGCATGTGGGAGTATGCCCATCACCATTGTTTTATCAACGTGCATAATTTTTACTTTTAAAATTTTTTGTGAATTTGATAGGTGAAAAAAATCTTATTATTTTCATAGTTTTTACTCCTCTGACTCCAGTGGCACTGAACATTTGTTTGATTTAGCCATTTTTTACTTCTTCTGTCTTTTATATATTTATTATGTTTCCTCATTTTTTTTCACTGAGTTTTAGAGTTTTTCTTTTTGATTTTTGCAAAGGATAGCACTGATTTGTCTGTTATAGATAGTGTAAATTTTTGCTGGTTTGGATTTTGTTAAATGTTTACGGTGTCTTTTGACCAACAGAAGTGTTTCCATTAAGTTTATGCTGCAATGTTTATTGTTTTCATTGTAATTTTTTTATTGCTTGCTTAGAAAATCCTTCCACTTGGAAAAATAAATAGGCAAGTACACATTTACTTCCTTTTTATGCATTAATCTTTTCCACACTTTTTTATCCATTTAAAATTTATATCAATGTATATTTTTGAGGTATGGATTTCATTTGAACAGTGTTTCTAGATATTTCATCAATTTTCAATTTTTTCATGCTGTTTATGAAATAGGCTTAACTTGTAATGTCACTCTTTTTATATTTAGTAATTGTATGAAAAATTATCTCGGGTCTGTTTTGGGGCTGCCTATTTTGTTTCAGTCATCTGCAATTCAAACTTTTAATAATTATGTTTGATAGTATTTTAATGCCTGGCAGAGCAAATACTTTCTTATTACTCTTTTTTATAAAAACAACTTGACTCTTCTAAGCTGTTATTTGTTTAAATAAATCTTAAAATCAATCTGTTACAGTGTAAGCAAAATACAGAAAATTGTTTGAAATGTCTGCATTTAAGTTTACATTTAAAAGTTATTTTTCTTTTTGAAGAATATGGCATGTGTTATTTTGTTCAAGTTTTCCCCTTGTTCTGGTAAAGATTAATAATGTTTTTTAATAAAAATGTTTTACATATCTCATTAAGTTTATCTTTATTGATATCATATTTTATTTAATTGCTCATTGCTTATTGTTTTTAGTAAAGCTATAGATTTTAAATATTTATTTTGTATATTTCCTTCTCACCTAATCTGTAGGTATTTCTAATTATTTTCATAAGATTTTTTTGTATTTAAAATGGAGTGAATGCTTTTATTTTAAAATAACGATAATTTTGTTTCTTATCTTTGGGGGATGTGTGTGTACATCTTTCAGCCAATGTAAAACAACAGAGTGAAATGTCTTGTTAATATTTACTCAAACATTTTAGTTCAGATCCTTATTACTACAGGAGGCAGAAAGTAGGTATAATAAATTTAAAAAAGAATAAGTAGTATTAATGAGAGAAACCTGTGTTCTGAACTAACCCAAGCCAATTTAGTCATACTCAACTTCCAAGTCATTTCTGGTAAATAA
>NW_007765346.1:4316-4793 GCF_000696425.1 Galeopterus variegatus
AAGTTGAACTCATCCATGGCTAGACAGAGGTCTATTTAGGGAACAAGTCTTGAGCACTACTCCTAAGGTTCAGGCTATGCATCTTGCTAGCTTCTTATGCCCTTCATACAAGAATAGGGAATGTTTCTAAAATGTGTTAGACATTCTCTATACATTTGGTACCACTAATTTATAATGATAAACTATTTAAATGTTCATTATTATGTGACTTATTCAGGCATCAATTGATCAAGAGATGGATAGCTGAAGGGCTTGTAGTAGATGCCTTGCAGGATAGCCTTCCTGATTAAAGGGTAATTGACTTCCCCAACTAGCAGTGTGTACTTACTGATTAGAACAACTTATACCCATAGAATGTAGCATAATGTAATGAATAAATGCACTTATATTAATTGCATAATAAAATAATGTAAAGCATACTACAGTTATCATGGCAATGTTTTTTTTATGAAGAAATTTGTCTATGAAGAATAAAGA
>NW_007765346.1:6009-6213 GCF_000696425.1 Galeopterus variegatus
CCTGAGCTGGCATTGAATGTGATCATTATTTTCAATTCTTGATTTCCGTAGAAAAGGGTAACGAAGGAACCCTTTCGTTGGAAGAAAGTGAAAACGATTGACTATAAAATATTTATTGTTCACGTAGATGACTCAATATTGTCAAAGAATAGTACCCCATTCTTCCACAAAGCACTGAAATTATGAAAAACATCTTACCTGACA
>NW_007765347.1:0-672 GCF_000696425.1 Galeopterus variegatus
TTTTTTTTTTTTTTTTACTCATTGGAATGTATTGCTTAATTGTCATGTATTTTTGAATTTCACAAATTTCTTTCCATTACTAATTTCTAATTTTATTTAATTGAGGTCAGAGAACATATTTAGTATGATTTCAATTCTTTTAAAATTATTATAATTTTCATTATTTTCAATTATATGGTTTCTCCCATAGAATGTTCTATATGCTCTTGGGGAGAATGTGTATCCTGATGTTATATCATGGAAGTTGTTCTTTATATGTTTATTTAGTCTAGAAGATTTGTGGTATTTTTAAGCCTTCTATTTCTTGTTGATCTTCTAACTATATTTTCTCTCCGTTATTGAAAGTGAAATCTCCTATTCATATTGCTGATTTTACTATTTCTCCCTTAAATTCTGTCAGGAGTTTCTTCATGTATTTTTGAACTCTGATTTTAGGAACATATATGCTTAAAATTTTTATATCGTCTGAATGGACTGAATATTTTATTATTATATAATTTCTCTTTTTAGCTCTAGTAATTTTTTAACTTAAATTCTATTTCTTGAATCTGTATTTTTTTTAAATAAAATATTCAGTCATTATTTACTCAAATAACTTTTCTGCTTCTTTCTCTTTCCTCTCCTTAGATCCACATTATGTGGATGTTGATGTCCTTAGAGGTGCCGTGTATT
>NW_007765347.1:5854-6213 GCF_000696425.1 Galeopterus variegatus
CCCCCCCCCCCCTCCGCCCGAGCTTGCTTTGGGTTTTATTCTTCTATTCCCATTTCTTAAGGTGTAAAATTAGGTTATTTATTTGAGATCTTTCTTTGTTTCTTAATGTAGGCTTTTACAACTAAATTTTCCTTTAAACACTGGTTTATCTGCATTTCACACATTTCAGTGTGTTGTGCTTTTGTTTTCATTCATCTCAAAGTGTTTTGAATTTCCCTTGTGATTTTTTTTTTTTTTTACTCATTGGAATATATTGCTTAATTGTCATGTATTTTTGAATTTCACAAATTTCTTTCCGTTACTAATTTCTAATTTTATTTAATTGAGGTCAGAGAACATATTTAGTATGATTTCAATTC
>NW_007765348.1:0-523 GCF_000696425.1 Galeopterus variegatus
AAATACTATATCCAGCAAAGCTATCTTTCAAAAATAAAGGTGAAATAAAGACATTTCTAGATATACAAAAACAGAATTAATTGCTAGTAAACCCATTTTTCAAGAAATACTAATGTAAATTCTTCAGGATAAAAGCAAAAGACTTAACATAGTGATTTCAATCCACACTTAAAAAAAAACAAAGAGAACATGTAAAGGTAACTATGTAATTATAAAAAACAACATAAATACATTTTTTTCTCTCTTACCTGATTTTAAAAGCAATTGTATAAAATAATATGTATATCATATATTGTTGGGCCTATAACATATATTAATATATTGCCTATAAGGGCCCAAAAAAGATGGGTAGGAGCAATGCTGTATTGGGCAAAGGAAATGACTCCAAATGGTAACTTGAATCCAGGAATAAATGAAAAGATCCAGAAATAATAAACAAAAAAGTTAATAAAACAAAAGCTATAAATACATATATTTGCTCTTCTTTCTTCTCAGTTTCTTTAAAAGACATAAAACTATACAA
>NW_007765348.1:5968-6213 GCF_000696425.1 Galeopterus variegatus
TACATGATGAAAGACAAAGACAAAGAAAAAAATCTTGAAAGCAGCAGGACACAAATGACTTGTCACTTATAAGGATCCCCCAACAAGATTACAAATTGACTTCTCATCAGAAACAATAGAGTCCAGAAGGCAGGGGAATAACATATTCAAAATGTTAAAAGAAAAAATAAAAACAATCAACCAAAAATACTATATCCAGCAAAGCTATCTTTCAAAAATAAAGGTGAAATAAAGACATTTCTAGA
>NW_007765349.1:0-824 GCF_000696425.1 Galeopterus variegatus
TAGGCTGGATAAGTGAAATTTTGGTTTTAAAATACTAAAGAATACTATTAAAACTATGAATTTTTTTGTAGTTATAAATGGAAAGTCCTTCCTTTTTTAAAGTTGTAAGTATGTATTCTTCTGATACTTCACGTAACAAGTTGATTAACTTCCACAGACTCATTTTCCTCATCTGTTAAATGGGAATGATAAGTTAAAAGATTATTAAGGACAAAATGAAATCTTGTGTATCTTGGAATGCACAAGACAAAGACTTTGAAAACCAGTCTCTTTTTTCTTAAGAAAAGGATATATTGGTTAAGTCTTTAGGGGAATTAGGTAGATTTTATTTATGAGAGGCAGTTAATTTTATTGCAAGTAGAATGATATGAGCTGTGTGTGAGCCATCAAATTTTTAAAACAACTTTTTAGGTCAGTATAAGGAATAGATGACAAAGTACAAAAGGAAAATGTAGACGTGATATCAAAATTTAACTTTTAAAAAACAAAATTTAGAAGGTAATCATTGAGAAATAATAATGAAGTTGTAGTTATCTTTGTAGAAAGCCCTACAACTAACTTCTCACCCCCATCATAGTGGCTTAATAAACAACATTAAATATAAAAACAAAAAATTGAAAAGGAACTTAAATGTCTTTCAGTATATCAGTTAAGTACACTATGCAAGGGTTAATAGTTTGAACGGATTTGTAAAGTTTGCATTAATGTGTAAAAATGTTTTGTTAGTTGGAAAAATCAATATAGAAAGTTGTACACACAGTTCAAACAACCAACTGTGAGAAATAATTAATAGAAGAATATATATATATATATATATATATATA
>NW_007765349.1:6002-6213 GCF_000696425.1 Galeopterus variegatus
AGCCCTAGAGGATTTCTTAATTTGGTTATAGATAAAAGTCTGGGTTGATAGGAAAATTCTGTTACGTTATGTATTTCTCTAATTTTTTAACATACAGTCAACATTTTGTATGGATATTACTTAAAGAGGAAGTATAGTAGATAATTCTATTGGATTAGGGGATGTTTGGAGTAATCAATTTTCCAAGGTTTGGTTTTTAAAAATTATTTAT
>NW_007765350.1:0-284 GCF_000696425.1 Galeopterus variegatus
TTAGAGACATCCAAAGACAAAAGAGGAGACAAAAATAAGGACACTAGCAGATAATGAAACTGATGGCACCTACAGCTGTGCTTGATCTTAGCCAAAAGGCCGAGAGGCGATATGGTACCTACAGCTACAGCAAACATTAAACACGACCCAACTCCTAGGAAGATTCACATTAAACCTCACACTAAAGGCTTATTAACCTCACTTTCTATTACACAGTACATCATTTCCAGCTTTTAGTAAAACATTACAGGGCATGCTCCAGTGGTTAATATTTTCTTTTTTTT
>NW_007765350.1:4831-6213 GCF_000696425.1 Galeopterus variegatus
CTGGCAGGCAACCTTAGGTCTGTCCGCTCCCTCTTCAAATCCAATGCACCACTGTGGTCTTACTTTCCTTCCCTTTTTCTCTCTTAGTTCCCACTTATGAGTGAGTATATGAGGTATTTTTCCCCCTGTGCCTGGCGTATGTTACTTAACATAATTTTCTCCAGGCTCATCCATGTTGCTGCAAATGGGAGAATTTCATTCTTTTATTATGGCTGAGTAGTATTCCATGGTGTATATATACCACATTTTCTTTATCCAGGCATTCATCAATGGACATTTAGGTTGGTTCCATATCTTGGCTATTGTAAATAGAGCTATAATAAACTTAGGAATGTTTTGGTTATATTTTAAAATATGTAATTGTAAGACTCCCAGGGAGAGACCAATAAAATTGGACAAATTAAAGATTTTGAAAAGAATTTCATCAATAATCTCACGGTATAGAGTAAAAGAGTTAAAAAAAATCTATAGGAACTACAGGTTATCTCTTTAATTGAAATCCACCCCCCAAAAAATCAGTCTTAGAGAAGATGTGGAGTTCTGCTTTCAGCTCTGACATGTGAAAAGTTTGAAAGCCCTCACTCCCATGACGAGAACATAAACCACTTTTCTTGGATTCATCAGAAGATAAGGGTCACAAGGTAAACTCCTACCTTGAAATCTGGAGAGAAAGATGAATATAGAGAATCACATCCACGATCAGTTTACCTGAAGCAAAAGATGTTGTATCTATAAAGTGGTTGGACACTTAAATTGTAATTTTGATGATAAATTACTGGAGGCTGAGTCTGCACTAATTAGCATGAGAGTCAGAAACTCCTGGGGGCACCAGTCATAGGGAGACTCCACAGTTTCATGGGTTTTACCTCCAGAATACTCACTAGGTTCTCATGATGAAAATTAGAGACAAATCCCCTCATGTTTCTGGCAGGGTGAAGGGAGTAATTAATTATTTTAAAATATGTCCAGAGCTTGACAAAGAACTTCTCTTCAAGGAAAACAACTTTACCAGAACCTCTTCTGCCTGGGGGAAGGGCAATTAGCCAAATTCAACTCTAGCCTTCCTATCTCCCTTAAGGGAACAGAGAAAAAACAAACAAACAACAACAAAAAAAAAAAATGCTAAGAAACACATATGAAAGTCACAGTTTGGGGACACAGGCCCACTGAAAGACTGAGATTTAGTTTATAAAATTATAGAACATTTCCCTTCTGTTACCTAATGTCTTACCACCACATCACAAGGGCTCCAGAATAATAACAGTGGATTATAGCTAAAAGAGCTCTAAGACGCAGATTCAGTTTAAAGAGGAGTTAGTTCTTAGAGACATCCAAAGACAAAAGAGGAGACAAAAATAAGGACACTAGCAGATAATGAAACT
>NW_007765351.1:0-979 GCF_000696425.1 Galeopterus variegatus
CCTGAGAGATGTGATTGAGACTATTAGGCTTGAAGTGATTGTTACTAAGACAGACACAAACCCCCAATGCAGAACTAAGTGACCTTAGCCAAAAACATTTAGAAAGGCATGAATGTGACCCAGTCTTTCTGAAAATTTTGAGTGTTAAAAAGTGAGTGTGGTTTTCCCTTTATACCCAGTAAACTAATTTTATTGTGAAAAAATAAACATAACATAGAGTACAATTTTAACAATTAAAATTGTAATAAAATTAAATTACAATTTAAAATTAAAATATAATTTTATTGTATGTAATTCAGTGGCATTTAGTACATTCACACTGTTGTGTTACCATCACCCCTGTCTAGTTCCAGGACGTGTTCTGTATTTGTCTGTTTGGTCTAGTTAGCTCGTAGTGTCATTCAAGTCCTCTGTTTTCTTATTGATTTTCTGTCTAATCATTGTTTATATTATTGAAAGTGGGGCAGTGAAATCTCTTACATTTATTGTAGAACTCGATTCTGCCTTTATTTCTGTCAATTTTGCTGCATACATTATGGGACTCTGTTGTTAGATGCATGTATGTTTATAATTATCATTATTTTCTTGATGGATTGACCCTTTCATCAATATATAATGTCCTTCTTTGTCTCTTCTAACAATTTTTAACTTAGTATATTTTGTCTGGTATTAGCACAGCCACACCAGCTCTCTTTTCATTACTATTTGCATGGAATATCTTTTTCCATCCTTTAGCTTTCAACCTATTTGTGTTTTTGGATCTAAAATGAATCTCATGTACATAGCATATAGTTGGATCATTTTTAAATCTGTTCTGCCAATCTCTGCCTCTTAACTGGAGAGTATGATTCATTTGTAGCTAAAGTAACTGTTGATAAGGAAGGACTTACTTATGCCAATTTGCTATTTGTTTTCTGCATGTCTTATAACTTTTCTCTTCTTAATTTTTCCATTACTGTTTTTTTATGGGTTTTTTTTT
>NW_007765351.1:5721-6213 GCF_000696425.1 Galeopterus variegatus
AAATTTTGTGAATGGTACTTATTTTATAAGTTTAACTTTAAATTACAAGAAAATATTCATCAAAAATTATTCATTATTGAGTATATAGTTAGTTTAAGAGGCCCTGCCCTCTGAGAGTTTAATTTTAAGACATACAGGACTCATTTCAAAATCCTGTGCCTCAGAAAATGAGACAGTTGCATGACAAATTCTCTTCTCTTGTTGCAGTGCCTATTTTAATTCTGCACCACTGAGTTTACTGGCTGCCTCTTGAAAGACTTATAAGGCAGAAAATACAAAGATTTCTCCAAAGCACTTGCATTCTAGATATTTTCAAAAAGGTGGAATAATGTAGCTCTTTGTGATTTTGAAAATGACTCATAAACCTAGATTACTGTAAGGGAGACATTTCTCAAGATAAAATGAAAATGCTTTGGAGAAAGAGAGAAACACCTGAGAGATGTGATTGAGACTATTAGGCTTGAAGTGATTGTTACTAAGACAGACACAAAC
>NW_007765352.1:0-255 GCF_000696425.1 Galeopterus variegatus
AACCTAGAAGAAATAGATAAATTCCTGGACACAAACTTACCAAGATTGATTCATGAAGAACAAGAAAACCTAAACAGACTAATAATGAGCAATGAGATTGAAACAGTAATAAATATCTCCCAACAAAGAAAAACCCAGGACCAGTTAGCTTCGCTGCCAAATTCTACAAAACATTTAAAAAAGGACAAATACCAATTCTTCTCAAACTCTTCCAAAAAATTAAAGATGAGGGAATACTTCCAAACTCATTCTATG
>NW_007765352.1:5170-6213 GCF_000696425.1 Galeopterus variegatus
AAGAAAGAAAGAAAGAAAGAAAGAAAGAAAGAAAGAAAGAAAGAAAGAAAGAAAGAAATAATTATAGAGTTAGTTTGTTTTACCCCAGGGAGCATTTCAAAATTTTGGTGCAAAAAGGAAGTCAATATTAGTGTAAGTTAATATTGGAGATGTAATTATTTACAAAAATGGCAATATAAAGAAGCAAGATTTACTCAATAAATATTATGTTTATTTTCAACCAAATAGTTTTTTTATTATAGCGGTCACATAATACATACAAAAAGATACACGTTTATGTAAAAATGTTTTGAACAATAAAGCATCATGCAAATTTAAGATATTACTACTATTATTATAACAAATGCAGAATGTTATCAAGGCAACTGCACTTGAGTCTCTGCCTAGAGGTACCACGTAAGTATTTTGTACCTGAGGTTTGCTCCCACCTGGGACTCTACCTGGTGAATAGGGCACAGGTCTCTTTTGATCTTCAATACCACACCCGGATGTTTTCCCCCCATCCCAGAGCTCAACACTAGTAACTAGATGTAACCTCCCTCAATGTTAACTATGGGCACTGTGTTTTACAGTAGATCTCTAGAATGTATTCATGTTGTGTGATTGAAACTTTGTACCCACTGAGTAACACCTTTCTGTTTCTTCCTCCTTCAAACCTCTGGCAACCACCATTCTATTCTCTGCTTCAATTAATCTGATTATTTCAGATACCTCACGTAAGTGAAGTTATGCAGTATTTGTCTTCTGTGACTGTCTTATTTCATTTACTATACTCTTCATTTCATTTACTACACAGGTTCATCCATGTTATTGCAAATAGTAGGATTTCCTAATTTTTTAAGACTGAATAGTATTATAATGTGTGTACATACCACTTTATCGTATCCATTCATCCATATGGACATTTATATTGTTTCCAAATCTTGGCTATTGTGAATAATGCTGAAATGAATATTAGGGTAAAGATATCTCTTAGGGTTCCTGATTTCTTTTCCTTCCTTCCTTCCTTCCTTCCTTCCTTCCTTCCTTCCTTCCTTCCTTCC
>NW_007765353.1:0-379 GCF_000696425.1 Galeopterus variegatus
AAGTGAGTAAGGTTTCAATAAATAGTGTTGGGACAAATATACGTTTAGAAGTTAAAATATACAATATCATAGAAAAAAAATCCATTCCAGCTTGGTCACGGAAATGAATGTAAAACTCAATGTAAAAAGACAAAGTAAAATCTAGAATACAAAATAAAGAAAAGAGAATAAAATATAAAAGACAGAACAGTATACAGAATTTGGGACAATGTACCACATAAATTATGGGACTATCCTTTATTGTTTTGAAGTAGAGAAATGTTACTTAAATAGGATATTAAAAGGTCTTCAATATAAAAAGGGACAATTTTAAAAATTGTGCTTCAGTAAAAACTAGAAAATCTGTGCACCTAAAATACACAATCAGGTGAGTGAGTAG
>NW_007765353.1:5818-6212 GCF_000696425.1 Galeopterus variegatus
GTTTCAATAAATAGTGTTGGGACAAATATACGTTTAGAAGTTAAAATATATAATATCATAGAAAAAAAATCCATTCCAGGGGCCGGCCCGTTGGCGCACTGCTACAGTGCACCGCTTGGGAGCATTGCGGTGCTCCCGCCGAGGGTTCGGATCCCACATACAGACCGGTTCCCGCTCACTGGCTGNGTGCGGGAGCAACACCGAGGGTTGCGATCCCGTTGCCGGTCCCGGCCTGGTACGGGCATGACTCTGAGGGTTGCGATCTGTTGCTGGACACGAAAAAAGACAAAAAGGAAAAAAAAAAGAAAAAAAAATCCATTCTAGCTTGGTCATGGAAATGAATGTAAAACTCAATGTAAAAAGACAAAGTAAAATCTAGAATACAAAATAAAGA
>NW_007765354.1:0-486 GCF_000696425.1 Galeopterus variegatus
CATACCGAAGTATTTTCAAAACTTGAATTGCTTCTATTCTGCAGGTTAATATGGCTCCTAAAGGACCACCACCTCCTTTTTGGGGGGTGCCCCCCATGAGCTCCCCGGTTGGAGGCCCCATCCCACCACACATTCAATATGGACCACCTCCTCAGCTCTGCGGGCCTTTCTGGCCTCGGCCATTTCCTCCGCCATTCGGTACGATGATTTGAATAGTAGTAACTGACTTGTAAAGCATATTCATCTTTTCTCTCTGTTCCTCCCTAAAACAGTTGCTATCGCAGGGCTTTGCAATAGAAGGATAAATCTGACTGAGTACATTTCAATTTTGGCTCAAGTTCTTAGGACACATGGAGTGCTACACAGTCTCCCTGTACTGAGATGGCAGCAACTATCTCGTCTAGACAAGGAAAGGAGCTAGTGATAGAAATATTACTTCTGCAGGTGTTTATTAAACACCCATGGCTATGTACCAGGCTCTTCAAT
>NW_007765354.1:5626-6212 GCF_000696425.1 Galeopterus variegatus
TAAAGAAATGAAAAATGTTAATATCATTCTTCGGAAGCCTACTTCATACTGAAATTTCAACGTTCTTCATTAAGCACTTCCTATCTACATATTCCTCCAACACAGCAACTCTCTAGCTTTGGTGTAGGAGATAGAAGCACCTTCGTGAAACACAGACTGCTGTGGCCCACCCCTACGATTTCTGATTCAGGAGGTCTGGGGTGGAGCCCGGGCATTTGCACCTAACAAGGTTCCATGTGCTGGTGCTCCAGGGCACACTCTGAGAACCACGGTTCTATCAGGAGCACTGAAAGGTAAGTGTCTGTGGGAGACAGAGGAGGCAGCAGCACCAGACTGAAGAAGTAAAATATCAAATGTTTCACAGGCTGAGGCAATCATTTCAAAAAGCACTTGTACAGCTTGTACAAGCTTCCTGCAGAGCTTGAAGATTTCAGACACTGCAACTGAACTGTAGCTGATGAAGGGATTCTGAAGTCTTTTCAGAGAACACTTACATTCCCATTGGGCAAAAGGCATGGGAAGCAATTAATCCTAAGAATTGTTTAGATTGGAAATGTAACCTCATCATTTTAAAATCTGCTTTTGT
>NW_007765355.1:0-203 GCF_000696425.1 Galeopterus variegatus
ATCAATGGACATTTAGTTTGGTTCCATATCCTGTCTATTGTAAATAGAGCTGTGATGAACATGGGTGTGCAGGGTAACCCTTTGACATGATTGTCATTCCTTTGGGTATATACCCAGCAATGGGATTGCTAGATCATATGGCAGTTTTATGTGTAGTTGTTTGAGAAACCTCCCTACAGATTTCCATAATGGCTGCACTAATT
>NW_007765355.1:5558-6212 GCF_000696425.1 Galeopterus variegatus
ATTTCCACATGTTTTCTTCTTCTCCTTATAAAGTTCCCAGTGTACTCCCTAAAAACCCATTAAACCATTAACCCATTAGTCCATGAATGGATTAATCCACTCATAAGTGTATAGTCCTCATTATCCAACTATCTCTTAAAGTTCCCACTTTTCAAATGCCATACTGGAGATTAAGTTCCAACACAAGCTTTGGAGGGGACAGCATTCAAACCGCAGCAACCTTCATATCACTAAAGCACCTTGCATTGTTCCTTGCATAAAGGTAGTGCTCAATAAATATTAGTTAACTATTTTCTAATAACAGTTACTAAGGAAATATTAACCTAAAAATAAATGACCCAATAATACAAAATAATTATAAAAATTGTAAGATTCTGAGAATAAACATAATAAGTCAAAACAGATAAAAAAATCTTTGAAGTTATAAAAATGTAGATTTAGCAATCCCTTCTCATTTGCTAGTAAAACTTTTAGGATAAAAGACTCCATTACTTAATAACTTGAGATCTAGTTGAAAAAATCATGTGGGGAGAATAAGACTGAAACTGACTATAAAAGCATTGTATCCTTTTCATATTCTCTAAAACAAAATTTAATCAAAGTACACTACATAAAAAAATTTACAGAATTTTATATATCTTGAATTAATTAATT
>NW_007765356.1:0-784 GCF_000696425.1 Galeopterus variegatus
GTTGGCAATCTAGCTCAGAAGGTGGCAATGACGGTAGAAAAGAGTGCAGGTTCTGGAATCAAACTCCCTGAGTTTAAAATCTGGCTCCGCATCATGCTGGTGTGCAATCTTGCACAAATCACTCCCCCAGTCTGATGCTCAGTTTCTTCACCTGTAGAATGGAATATTATAAGGTTTCAACGCAAGAATCACTGTAAAGAATTGGCACACAATATCTTAGAGGTCTTTACTGTGTATGAACTTATGGCGGGCATTCTGTTATTCTGGATTTGAATTATGTGCCTTCCCATGTCATACAGGTATTTTTAAGTGTCTGAATCACATACATCTTGATGATGCTCTTTTATGACCTCTCTCTGGTCATTTACTTCATTTTACTCAACCTGTGAAGTTCTGACCTTTGTTTTTACAGTTACCTTTCCTCTTCCTCAAGAGGCTTACTTGTTCTACATCTCGTTTCTGCACTTCTTAGTAGCTACCTTTAAATTCTAATATGGGTTTCTCTTTGTTGGGAGCCCTCTGATAACAGCTTCAATCTCTTTTATTGTTATTGGTCTGTTCAGATATTCTGTATCTTCTTGGCTCAGTTTTGGTAATTTGTATGCATCCAGAAATATAGAGATGTTTATAGGAGTCTCTAGTGTTTCCTTGTATTTCTGAGATGTCAGTTGTAATATCACCTTTTTCATATCTAATTTTTGTTATTTGGGCTTTCTTCTTGTATTAGTTAATCTTGCTAAAGGTTTGTCGATTTTATTTATCTTTTCAAAAAACTAACTTTTGG
>NW_007765356.1:5946-6212 GCF_000696425.1 Galeopterus variegatus
TTCTACAAAAAACCTCCTGGAGTTGATAAACGATTTCAGTAAAGTTGCAGGATACAAAATCGACACTCAAAAATCAGTACCATATTTATACTTCAACAATGAACTAGCAGAAAAAGAAGTCAAGGAAACTAGCCCATTTACAATAGTCACCAAAAAAAAAAAAAAATACCTTGGAATAAATTTAACCAAGGAGATAAAAGATCTCTACAATGAGAACTACAAATCATTGTTGAAAGAAATTAAAGAGGACATGAAAAGATGGAAAG
>NW_007765357.1:0-255 GCF_000696425.1 Galeopterus variegatus
GGTAGAAAACTGGCTCTAATGTGAGAAAAGAGAATGAAGTATGAGCAAAGAGAATAAACTATACATTAAGGTGTAGCTGTTACTGTGTTAAAATAACTGATAATTATCTTATTTACCTAAAATGTAAAATTTAGTAGATTAAGTAAAAGCCAGAAACCTTGGAATCATTTAAAATTTCTCCATCTGTTTTTATAGCCCTAAATCTAAGGGATGACAAAATATGAAGGTACTTCAAAAATTCGTGGAAAAATAGAA
>NW_007765357.1:5278-6212 GCF_000696425.1 Galeopterus variegatus
TTATGTGGTTTGGAGCTTATTCTGTCTGACCTCCAGGGCATTTAGACACCTGGACTAATTTCACTGTTTATTTATCAATTTGAAATTCTCATACCATAAAAAAATCAGATCTCCTTATGCACTCTTTAATTGTTGAGACTGGTGGTTTCTGTTTCTCACAGTGTGTGTGTGTGTGTGTGTGTCTGTGTGTGTGTGTGTGTGTGTGTGTTTGATTTAAAGCTACCAGATGAATAGTAAGATCTGTCACCATTTTCCAGGCCAATACTTTTTTTTTTTTCCTAATGCTTCCTCCCTTTTTTTTTTTTTATCTTCTTACAGGGATGTCCTTTGAGATGCAGGGCTTAATCGCCCTAAGCTTGAAATTTTGCTTTGATCTCTTTTTATTTTTATGCTTGAAATTTAGGCTTTGATCTTTTGCCTCTGGAAGTCAGAAATTTTATTTACTTTTTTCCAAATCAGGCAATATATTTTTTAAATGTTATGTTTTATTCCTTACATCTTCAGCACCAAACTTTTAGGTACTAAGTGATGCATTTCACTTCAAACTTACCACCTTACACCAAATTTTTCCTTATTGTGAACCCTCTATTCCTATTAAAGACAATATCTCACAGTCATCTTGTATCTTTTTCTTACCATATTCTATTGAATAGAATCAATCACAAAGTTCTACTGATTCTACCTTCGTTATGCCTCTTCCACCCTTCCAATATTTTTATTCTCTCTCTTTCATCCTCATTATCTCTCCTCTGAGTGTTATGATAAACTCAATATTTGCATTCTAGAATAATCCTTAGGTTAAATAGATAAAAATGCAAAGGCTAGAAGTCTATGACTTGTAGTAATTGAGACAGGGTTACCAAATAGAGCATTTGTGACAGTAAATAATAAACATAAAATAGTAAAATTATATATTCTAAAATATATATATATA
>NW_007765358.1:0-323 GCF_000696425.1 Galeopterus variegatus
GCAGTAAATGCCACTGAATTGTACACTTTAAAATGGTTAATTATACATTATGTGAAATTCACCTCAATTAAAAAAATATAATTGAAATACTTCCTTTGACATTTTGTAGCAGTCTGAAATAGTCTTTCTGAAGTATCACAAAAAATTAGAGAACCAGTCTCTTCCATGTTTTTATTATACTCTATATGCAGAAAATTGTGTGATTCTATTTGAGAAAATAGATCATAGAGAAACTTTTGATGTAATTGCACAACTAGAACAAGGTTAATGTCTTTGAGATAGCTTTTAAAGTTTATAAGATTGCAATAGTCCAGCAGCATAAC
>NW_007765358.1:5737-6212 GCF_000696425.1 Galeopterus variegatus
AAAAAAAAACAGCTAGAGAAAGCCACAGAAAGCCACCGAAAGCATGATCTCACTTATATGTGGAATCTAAAAAAGTCAAACTCATAGAAACAGAAAGTAAAATGATGGTTACCAGATGCTGTCGGGGTGGGGGAATTGAGGAGATATTGGCCAAAGGCCACAAAGTTTCAGTTAGAAGGAACACATTCTGGAGATCTCCTGAGCAGTGTGGTGACTATAGTTCATAATAGTGTACTGCACACTTCAGAATTGCTAAAATGCTGAGTGTTTGTGGTGTTAGATACATTCATTAGCTTGATATAATCATTCCACAATGTATACACATATCAAAGCATCACATTGAACCCCATGAGTGATATAATAAGAAAAAAGAATTGTTAATGAGTAGCAAGTGGTTAACCACTCAAAGAGGTGAAAGTGGACTCTCAGGTCCAGAAGTGGCACAAATACAGCAGCTCCTACTTCCAGGTTGGGA
>NW_007765359.1:0-289 GCF_000696425.1 Galeopterus variegatus
CTTGATAATTGTAAAAAATATCAGTTTATCAAGTGTTCTTCATGTGACTAAGGAGTATGATCTCCTGCTCATTCTCTCAGTTCAGCTATGAACTGAAAGCCATGGAACTGTCCTGAGATCAAGTTTCGTCTCTACTGCTTACATCTGGGTAAACTTGGTTAAGTTCTCAAACCCACTGATGTGTTTCCTCATATAGAAAATGGGGATTAATCGTATCCCCCAGATTCATGTAAGGGTTAAATGAGATGATACTGTGAAAATAGCAATTTCCGAACTTTGTATGTAGCAA
>NW_007765359.1:5974-6212 GCF_000696425.1 Galeopterus variegatus
TCATTTAAATGAAAGGTAGTAGACAAAAGCATTTTAAACACGTAAGAACTCAGGAATATAGTTCCTATTTATTTTTCGTGAATACTGAATTAGCTGTCACAGGATCTACTGGTGAAGCACATTGAATATATTTAACTGTGGAAACAAGGCTTAAGAATATCTGGGAACAGAAATAAATTTTTTTTTTTTTTTTGTCTTTTTTCCTTGTCCGGCAACGGATCGCAACCCTCAGTGTTGC
>NW_007765360.1:0-207 GCF_000696425.1 Galeopterus variegatus
TCCTATGGCCTGGATGAATTACTACCAAAATTTAACAATTTTTATTTTCTGTTATTCTATGCTTAAACAAACAAGTCTAATAATTTGTTTTTATAAAAATAAAGGAAGAAAAAGGCATATCCTTGAATATTCTGCAAAATAAACACCCATTGTAAATTAATAAATTGTCTTTCTCATACACCTGGGTAAATCAGGATTGTACACCTT
>NW_007765360.1:5816-6212 GCF_000696425.1 Galeopterus variegatus
TAACATCATTATTTTGTTCCAATACAAACTTTATTCTTTCAAATATACTGCATAATACATAGTTTTAAAAAATGAAATTTGATTCAAATTTTTAAAAATCCTTCTAATTACTGACTTCAGGAAGCGACTATGGAATTCAAAACAGGGCATTATTGTGTGAAAAGGGCACAGTTTAATCTTGGCATGAATTCTTATTCCATTAATGGACCAAGTTTCATAATTTTTCTTTCTAGTTTCTTTATATTATTCTATACTTTTTACTACTATTGAAGCTAAACTCAAAGTCTGCTTTTAAAAAGAAGGGAAAAAAAGAAAGCATTGTAAATAAGCCCCAAATGTGAGAAATTTATCCACGAAGGCTGGAAAAAATCCACTGGAAGTAAATGGTGCTTAAAG
>NW_007765361.1:0-563 GCF_000696425.1 Galeopterus variegatus
ATCAAATCATTACAGCATATTTAAGAGGGAACTGGAATTTCTGTATCTTTGGGTTGGAAAAGTAAGAAAGTTATGTTATCACAGTGCTAAAGTTGAAATGAGATGGTGTCACACGCTTCTGAAAAAGATGGTACAGTACCTTGCCTTAATCGTTAGTAACCTACTCTGGAATTGCCACGTTTAGTGAAGGTAGGAGGGAAACAAAAATATGCGCCAACTTTTGAGAAGATTTAATAACTTGACATCCCATCCCTTTACTAGACTTGAAAGCTGGCAGTTTCTTGTTAAGAGTAATGCTGGGGTACCAAATAGAATCATTGATACTGTGCCTTTGAAAGAGTCCCCAAACTAAGTTATGTGTTCAGCCCAATTCCCAGGTATCCAAGGCAATTTGTGAAAATTCTGTGGAAATGCATATACTTTTATTTATCCAGTAGAAATTAATTCTATCTATTGACTTCCAGGTTGTCTCTACCAAGAAAACTTTTCAGTAGAAATAAAACATACTCATCTGTTTTGTTACCTGCTATGTAAAATTTTTTGATTTGTAGATAAGCAAATCA
>NW_007765361.1:5766-6212 GCF_000696425.1 Galeopterus variegatus
AAAACTATGAAACTCTTAGAAGAAAACATAGGTATAAATCTTTATGACCTTAGATTAGGCAGTGGTTTCATAGATATGAAACAGAAGCACTAGCAACAAAAGGAAAAATTAGATAAATTGGACTTCATCAAAATTTATTGGACTTCTTCAAAATTCAAAACTTATGTGTCAGAGGACATTATCAGGAAAGTAAAAAGATAACCCACGGGGTGAGAGAAAATAATTGCAAGTCATATCTCTTATAAGGGACTAGTATCCAAAATACATAAAGAACTCTTGGAACTCCACAGTAAAAAGACAAATAACCAACCGCATTTTAAAATTAGCAAACTATCTGAGTAGATGTATCTCCAAATAATATATCAAATGGCCAATAAAATGTTGGTGTTGAGCACATGGAAAGATGCTCAACATCATTAACCATTAGGAAAATGTAAATGCAGACC
>NW_007765362.1:0-244 GCF_000696425.1 Galeopterus variegatus
TTGATATCCTATCTCTTCAGAGCACTTGCATAGTTTGCTTAAACCCAGATAAGAATATATATTATAGTATTAGTATAATATGTATTTTAAAATTTGATCACTTACTCTGTAACAAACATAATACTGAGTTCTTCATATTTATCAACACATTTAGTCTTGACACCAATCCCAGAAGGGACATACCACCATTCTCTCCACTGTTTTCAGATTAGGAAACTGGGTCTTTGAGAGGTTAAGTACTTGC
>NW_007765362.1:5826-6212 GCF_000696425.1 Galeopterus variegatus
ATGCTGAGCCTACTGGGGAAACAGATGGCTAAGCAAGAGTGAAGAATGTACTGGAGATCACATTAAAATGGTCATGGCCTAGGCCTACAGGCCTGTTGTTTCCTTCACAACACAGTTGCCCCTCAAGTAAACAGACATTATTGTGTCTGTACATGTGCCAGATACCACCCCCAGCTGAAGCATACAAAGATAAATCAGAAATGAGCCTGCCCTCAATGAGCTGACAATCTATTAACTGCTGTAGACAAGAGGGATTTAATTTATGCTGCAGAATAAGATCAGACATAAAGAGAAATTTGTCCACATAATGGGATGTTAAACATAATCAGGAGTAAGAAAGATCTTTTACAAATAATCCAAATTTTCATCCATTGGGATTTGATATT
>NW_007765363.1:0-421 GCF_000696425.1 Galeopterus variegatus
ACTTTAACCAATTCACTTAAACCTCCTTCGGCTCTAATTTCCTCCTTTGTAAAGTGAATGGATCATCTTTAAGGTCTCTTTTGTAATAAAGTGAATGTTTTACTTGTTAAAAGGCAACTCTGGGGGAAAGACCTGAGACAAACACCAACAGATGAGGATTGCCATAGGTCGAGTTCAAGGTGATTATAGTGATTAGACCAGCTGTGGCCAGTCTCTAGGTCAGCTAGAAGCCTAGATCCTGCAGTTTTATTTCAAGGTGAAGTCATCCTTTCAGTCCTTTCACTCTGAGCTCCTTATGCCATCTTCTCTTTAGCATGGCCTCTGTCTACTTTTCTGGTCTCATGCTGCCCTGGGCTCCTGAGATAACACTGTACCCTGAACATTATTATTCGCCATAACTCTTTTTTTTTTTTTTTTTTTT
>NW_007765363.1:5607-6212 GCF_000696425.1 Galeopterus variegatus
TTGTACTTCTATTTCTCTAAATTTAAAAATGAAGTTGACTAAGTGTTTATTGTCCCTACAACTTCTATTATTTTGTGATTTTGTGATGGTCTCTTTGAACCTCAGCTTACTCATTCATAAGAGAAGAAGTAGGTCTAGGGATATCTAAGTTCCTTTGAATCCCCAAATTCTATTTCTGGTAAGAAAATAATAACAGGGATGGTTAATTGACAGGGCAGACAGAGCCTATTATTTTAAGCCAGTATGCTGAAACGTGTTGAGTCCCTCTTCAAAAAAAAAAAAAAAAAAAAAAAATGTGATAGTTTTGTTTTCTTCCCAATTTCTGGTAATTTTATATAGATACATAGTTCCTGAATGTTAATTTTAAAATCTACCATTTGAGAATCACCTCCACTATTTCTCTGCCTTGGTGGAAACTACCACTTTGATTAAAAAGAAAGTGGTTATTATCTGAGAGGAAGAATGGGCTCTTGGAATGAAGTGTAGTTTGGGAATTAGAAAATCCAGGATTTTAGTCCTGTCTGTGATACTTTCTACATAGGTGACTTTAACCAATTCACTTAAACCTCCTTCGGCTCTAATTTCCTCCTTTGTAAAGTGAATGG
>NW_007765364.1:0-315 GCF_000696425.1 Galeopterus variegatus
TGCATTTTGGCAAACATTTCATATATAAATTTTCAAGTTAAAGTGTCTCATAGACGATTGCCTAGTTCACTGACTAGAGTGTTAGAAAAGATAGCCAGGAAATCATTGAGTGGACAGACATTTTTAGTAGGAATATTCTGCAAGGTTTGGAAAATTTAGCACCAGTACTTTATCCATTCAGTTCCTCCCACCCATGTCCCGCAAGCCATCAGGTATGTCTGACTTATGAAAAGCTACCTCCAGGCTAGATGCAACATGGCATGGAGAACCCAAAGCAGTGGGCGTCCACCAGTCAAAGAATGTAGCTTGGGGGGG
>NW_007765364.1:5517-6212 GCF_000696425.1 Galeopterus variegatus
GTACCTGAGCCCTGGAGCATCTGAGTGACCAGGTCTGGCCCATGCAATGTGAGCGTAAGTGATGGGTGTTACTCCCAAGACAAGGTTGTTAATATCCTGCACACTTTCTCCATGTTCTCTTTCCTTCTACAGTGATCTTGTAGACTCTATTTAAGATGGTGGCATCACAAGGTGGAAGGAATCTGGATCCCTGGGTCACCACTTACTGGAGAGCCTCCCGGAAGTACTCATCAGTCAGACACACTGCATTGGATTTAGTGTGAACAAGGAAAAACTATTTATTTGGTTAAGCCACTGAGTTTTGGGGCCCTTTTGTTATAGCATTTAACCTACCCTGACTAATACTAGGTACCTAGGATTGGGGATTATAAATTTATTATTTATTACAGGCAACTGGTCCCATTATTATGATCTTATTCCATTGTTGTGTAACTTTATTAGAAAATATTAGGGGTTTGTGAAAACGTCTCTCTGGGGATCTTACAAGTCTTCTTTAAACTACAAACTGTCACCAAAGAATGAAAAAAACCCAAATTAACTGCATTTTGGCAAACATTTCATATATAAATTTTCAAGTTAAAGTGTCTCATAGACGATTGCCTAGTTCACTGACTAGAGTGTTAGAAAAGATAGTCAGGAAATCATTGAGTGGACAGACATTTTTAGTAGGAATATTCTGCAAGGTTTGGAAAATT
>NW_007765365.1:0-310 GCF_000696425.1 Galeopterus variegatus
AAAAAAAAAAAATTCTAAATCCTCAAATTTTTAATAATCAAGATGTTTGCTGAGGACCTACTACATGTGTACCACTAAGCTAGAGTTACAAAGAGATGTAAAAAACATTTATAATCTATTTTTATATGACAGTCCTACTTCATAATTTTTTGTGACTTTCTTTGGGTTCCTCACAGTCTCGTTACTATTATCAATAATTAATTATCTTTTTATTTTTAAAACGTAACTTTAAATAGCTATATTATATTTTAAGTAGGCATTTATTACACACAGAGGGCATAATTTTTTCCCACAATGTTGTGATGGAGAT
>NW_007765365.1:5705-6212 GCF_000696425.1 Galeopterus variegatus
TCCAGGAGGTGCAAGGAAAGGTGGTGTGTTTGCCTCTTTTTATTTGCTGAAGTTGAGTAAGCACTTGAACTCCTCTTGAGTTCCTCCTGTAATCTTTTTATTGACACTTGACAGAGAAGCGATACAGATGGACATTCCCTAAGTGAAGGCAACAGGATGGTTCTTCAAACTTTCAAACAGAGGAAGGGAGTGGCAGTGGCGTCGGGGACACCCAGGATGTCCCAGTATGGCCTGGGGCTCTCATGTGGTCAGTGGTGGTGCCACACCAGTTGTTGAATACGTTGAATATCAAACCTGGGTGGGAGAATTTAGTCATCCTGTGGCAAAGTACTGGCGTCTCTGAAGTCAGTACCAGTGGAAGCAAAATAAAATCATCCACCAAATCCATTAATGTTGCTAGTTTGAATCATAATGGCTTAGTTGTTTGCACTCTACATTTAAATTTGCTTGGTTTTATACCTCTGTAAGAGTTATAAGCATAGGTAAGTTTTCCTGTCTACTTCCTAT
>NW_007765366.1:0-330 GCF_000696425.1 Galeopterus variegatus
CCTTCCATCTCTGTATCTCTCTCATGCATGTTTCATTTCAAAGCTGCCACCTAGTTCAGATTGGCTCCACAGCATACAAGGAGCAAGATCACGTACCCGTACACACCCCCTGCCCCCGCACACCACCACTACCACCACTATTAAATCATATAACAGTGAAATGTTCTCTGTATCTGACCTGCTTTCTTTTCTTTGAATTCTTATTTCATACATTTCATCTTGCTTATGGAATCCAAAGTGAAAAAGGCTGTATATGAACAAATGCTGAAATGACTAAAATCTGACTTCATCAACATATGCAGAGTTATTTCTGATGACAACTGCAATAGA
>NW_007765366.1:5632-6212 GCF_000696425.1 Galeopterus variegatus
TCCCAACTGGAGCCATCCAAGATGATGGTGCCACACACTCCAAGAGTTTCTCTCTGACACCGGAGTTTCTCCCCTACTATCAGGAATGAAGATTCTAATTCCATTTCACAATCTATTAAAAAGTTCACAAGCCCTCAGTCACTGGAGTAATCTGATCTTTCTGACATGTTCATATGCATCCTGATTGAGTATTTTGTGTACATTTTTAGGGCATTTCTTCTTTTGTTGACAAAGGGAAATTGAGACTAAAGCAATCATATAAGCTGTCATGACCATAGGAAGACCGTTGTGTGAATTTCTTCAAGTTGTCATTTCTTTGTGGTCAGATACATCTGATCTGGGAGAAATATACCTGATGGGATACTAGATTAGTGTTATGAATTGTGTAATTAATTTTATAACATGAGATTGATACTATGAATATAAATTCATCAAAAATGTTTGGAAATCAAAGACAAAGAAAAATGTGAATACATATTTGACTGGATCTTTAATAACTAAAAGCCAGTGTTACAGCTTCCTTCCATCTCTGTATCTCTCTCATGCATGTTTCATTTCAAAGCTGCCACCTAGTTCAGAT
>NW_007765367.1:0-366 GCF_000696425.1 Galeopterus variegatus
AAGCGTCTGGGGGCCATTGTCAGGAAGGCAGGGAGTCTCCACCTTCTCTCTCATGGTTGCCGGATTTAGCAAATAAAAACACAGGATGCCCAGTTAGATTCATACTTCAGATTAACAATAGATTTTTTTTTTTAGTATAAATATGTCCTATGCAATATTTGGGACATATACTAAAAATTTGTCTGTTGTTGATCTGAAATTCAAATTGATTTGAGTGTCCTGTATTTTATCTGGCAATCCTCTGGCCTCCTCCAGTTTCCCATTCCTTCTCCAGCACTTCTACTGCCAGACCTAACAGGAAGCACTTTTGGAAGAGCAGAAATGTGGTTTTCTGAGTCCCCACTCTGCATCATGCAGACAAGTGCA
>NW_007765367.1:5993-6212 GCF_000696425.1 Galeopterus variegatus
CATGCGCATATTTGTTCTCTAAACTCACTATCTTCGAATATCTTTAAAAACACATGAATACACAATCTCATGCTCCATCCACTGTTAGATGATGACATCATGACATGTCATAGAGCCTCTGTAAATCTCACTGTTCACTTGCGAAAGGACAAAAGTGAAAACGGCAAACAGCACTTTACTGTTATAAGAAATAATTTTGACCTGGCAGGTGCTATGAAA
>NW_007765368.1:0-289 GCF_000696425.1 Galeopterus variegatus
CCTCAAATCACTGTAATCTCTCTTCAGATTGCACCCAGCACATTCTACTACCATTTCTCATTTCAGAACATTCCCATCTCTAGAATTTCATCTCTTTGTCTCCTTCTCAAAGTGTTAGCTATAATTCAAGAACATAATTCGTAAGATTTTCTCTTAACAAAAATTATTACCTCTAGCCCTGGTTGCCTTCAACTTCGTGTCTTCATGAACAGCAAACCCTCCACTAGCCTTGTGGGTCTTCTTTCTGTGGTTGGAAATCTTTTCTCTGTGCATGGATTTCTTTGAAATG
>NW_007765368.1:5994-6212 GCF_000696425.1 Galeopterus variegatus
TTAAGCCACTAAGTTGGTATAGTTTGTGTAATTTTTTACAGCAGCAATAGGAAACTAATACACCCTGCATCCCTCCTTGGCTAATCTTCAAAGACTCTCCTCTCCTCTCTTTCTCAAGCAAACTTCTTTACTGTCTCAACTTCTTTTCCCATTGACTCCTCAAATCACTGTAATCTCTCTTCAGATTGCACCCAGCACATTCTACTACCATTTCTCAT
>NW_007765369.1:0-330 GCF_000696425.1 Galeopterus variegatus
CTTTCCACCTACTTGCCCAAAATCCCTCCCTCTGTCTTACCTGTTCTCCCTCCCAGGTTCTTCTTGCTTCCAAACCCCCTCTGTCCTCGCCACCTCTGTCATTCCCTACTTCTGATGGTTTTGACCCTGCAGACGAACCTCCTCCATACAGACCCCTTCCTCCTGTAGTTCTGTCTGGCCCTGAATCCCTACAACCCACTCCACCGCCATCTTCTTCCGCCCCGCCGTTTTCTGCCTCACCAGCTCCACTGCCATCTTCTGCCACACCTAACCCTTCTGCTCTTCCTCCCCCTTTTAGCCCCCCCTTACTCATTCTTGGGGACACCCCCC
>NW_007765369.1:5820-6212 GCF_000696425.1 Galeopterus variegatus
TGAAAAAAAATAGGAAAACACCTACTATATTCTCAGTCCTTACTCTATAGAGGATACTATGGTAAGTACATTTAATATTCATAACAAGTATATAAATATTTGGAACCATTTTATTGATGAGAAAACTGAAGCTCAAAGAGATTAAGGGGGTGGCTTAATATCACACAAACACCAAACAGAAAGGAATTCCAGTGCAGAATCCTGTATTGTGAGTTATGGGTGATTTTGTAAGTTTTGTATTCCGGATTTCTGTAATAATTGTTAATTCTCCTTTTACTAGTGAATTATACACAACTATCCATTACTCTCTGGATTTCCGTGATCCATATTATATTTTCAGTTGGTTTGACCAATTTTATTCTTTATGATAAATATTCAGAAAGAAATTCTCT
>NW_007765370.1:0-435 GCF_000696425.1 Galeopterus variegatus
AGTATACGCTTTGATGTCACAGTTGCAAATTTCTTACTTTCGTGACCCTATTTCTTATAAACTAATTGGTTTCATGGGTTACAAATTGCATAGATCTGTGTGACAGACACCTCATTCATTTTTTTTCCTTTGTTAATTCAGCAAATACGTGATAAACACCTACCATGTGCAAGGTATTTTAGCTCTGCCTATGATAAAGCCCACATAAAATAGGAGCTTGCACTTTGTACAAATGAGAAGACTTGTATACAAATAACTATGGTACAAATTAGAAAGTGTTGTTATATGGGACATTTCGAGGGTGGAAGAGTTAGTTGTGGTTTGAAAAATTCGGTCCCAATGATGACAGTTGTGTGATGGATAGATGCAAACTTGTCACTACTTCTAAAAACTACCAACTCAACGGACATGTCAAGGAATCTTCCCATTTGAAAG
>NW_007765370.1:3595-4406 GCF_000696425.1 Galeopterus variegatus
AGCATAATGTGTTCAAGGTCCATCCAGGTTGTAGCATGTGTCAGAAAGTAAATGTGTTCTCTAGTCGGTGAGGAAAGATTAATATGGAAACATTTCCCCAATAAATATGAACTGGCAGACTGTGAAGCTATATGCACATTCTCCACAGAGAAATAATAAATAAATAAAGCATGATTCAATCTACTCCATAGGTAGGAAATAGCTTAATACATTTTAAATGTACATATGATCATGTGAATTACCAATTTTAAATAAAGTGCTGTCTATCAAATGGGAAGATTGCTTGACATGTCTGTTGAGTTGGTAGTTTTTAGAAGTAGTGACGAGTTTGCATCTATCTGTCACACAACTGTCATCATTGGGACCGGATTTTTCAAGCCACAACTAACTGTTCCACTCTCTAAACTCCCCACATATATAATATCACTTTCTAATTTGTACCATAGTTATTTGCATACAAGTCTTCTCATTCAGCTATATTAATGGACTTGAAAGATTCCTAAAATATGGATTCTTTCCGAGCAATGTTTTATTTCTTATAAAGATGACAAAATTTATATCATGTGTCATGTTCATAGCAGCATTATTCACAATAGCAAAAAGATGGAAAGAATACGGATATCCACCAATGAATGAATGGATAAACAAAATGTGGTATATGCACACAATGGAATATTACTTAGCCTTAAAAGGAATGAAATTCTGACACATGCTACAACCTGGATGAACCCTGAAGACATTATGCTAAGCAAAATAAGCCAATCACAAAAGGAAAAATATAGTATGATTCCATTTATATGAAGTACCTGAG
>NW_007765370.1:5356-6212 GCF_000696425.1 Galeopterus variegatus
AATATAGTATGATTCCATTTATATGAAGTACCTGAGCAGTCAAATTCAAAGTGACAGAAAGTAGGATGGTGCTTATCAGGGGGTGGAAGAAGAGGGAAATTGAGAGTTAATTGTTTAATGAGTACAGTCTCAGTCTGGGAAGATGAAAATGTTCTGGAGATGGACAGTGGTAATAGTTGCACAACATTGTGAATGTTCTTAATGCCACTGAACTATACTTAAAAGTGGTTAAAATGGTAAATTTTGTAATGCATACTTTACCACAATAAAAAATGATAAAATGAACTGATCAGTGACCTCACTCACTGCTCCACCCTAAAATATATCTGAATTGAGAGCACTCCAGTATGGACTGATAGCACCTTTTTTCTAATGCCACACTTTGCTTCTGCAAATGTGTGCAGAAGATGGGGAAACACAAAGAGCACCCCCACTGGTGTATGAGCACAGACTTCTTCACCAGTACCAATATTACCAATGGGCTCCTTGACAGGCATAGGGTGGGAGACAGGGCTACACCTAAGGACCGTGCACCATCATGAGGTTCAGGATGTGAAGTATGTCTGTCTTTTCTAAATTGGCAAAAAGGAAAATCAACAAGGAATCTCAACCCCAGTCATTTTCTCAAACCGGTAAGTTTTAAAGAACAAGTGTGGAAGTTGAAGGTCAGAAAATGTATTCTGTAAAAACTACCCATGCCACGTGCCCCTTAGAAAGTGTGTATCTCCAAGGGTATACACACTCCAGCTTACAGAATGCTGTATTATGCTTCTCTGTGCCCTGACCACTTAGCTTAGTATACGCTTTGATGTCACAGTTGCAAATTTCTTACTTTCGTGACCCTATTTCTTATAAA
>NW_007765371.1:0-230 GCF_000696425.1 Galeopterus variegatus
AGACAAACACACCATTTAAAAAAAAGTAATGGTGGTCTCCTGCAAAACTGTAGTCTCTTCAGTTTTTGGAAATGAATAGCTGAACTCTTTGGAAGAAAAGCAAAAATAAAAACTTCCGTAATATAATTACTTTATTGATTTACAAGTAAGTTTACTGCAATTATTTTTTATATGCATGTTGCTCTACTTAACTGAATTTCAGTTCTTGTGATCATTTTATTTCCTAAGAA
>NW_007765371.1:5781-6212 GCF_000696425.1 Galeopterus variegatus
AAAAGATATTAAGGATTGGAAAGAAACGATACAACTTTCCATTGCATGGATATTGTTCCCCGGCCCCTCTCTCTCAATCACGGCATTTTGACTGTATCATTGTGATACAGCAGTGGTCCTGTGTGTAGACCCTTGTATTCTTTGACTTTACCGTGGGCCTCCGTTTTTAGCAGCAATCGCTCCCTCAGTCCAAAGCTTCCTTTCCCAGGAACAGGCATTTTACAATCACTTACAATAATCCAATAACTAGGCACAAACAAAAACATCTTTCTGCTCATTTCCTCATCATCTGAAGCCTGCAGACAAACACACCATTTAAAAAAAGGTAATGGTGTAGTCTCTTCTAGATGTGTAGAGACTGTAGTCTCTCCAAGATGTGTCAAAGAGACTGAGGGAAGGGGGGTAGTTTTTTTTCCAATTGGAAATGAATA
>NW_007765372.1:0-327 GCF_000696425.1 Galeopterus variegatus
AGTGGTTTGTCGATTTTATTTATCTTTTCAAAAAACCAACTTTTTGATTCCTTGATCTTTTATATTGTTTTTTGGGTTTCAATTTCATTAAGTTCTCTCTGATCTTGATGACTTCTTTCCTTCTGCTAACTTTAGGTTTGGATTGTTCTTGTTTTTCTAGTTCTTTAAGGTGCATTATTAGATTGTTCACTTGCCAGCTTTCCATTTTTCTGAGGTAGGCATTTAATGCAATAAATTTTCCCCTTAGTGATGCCTTTGCTGTACCACACAAGTTTTGGTATTATGTATCATTATTTTCATTAGTTTCAATAAATTTTTTTATTTCCT
>NW_007765372.1:5699-6212 GCF_000696425.1 Galeopterus variegatus
GAAAAGTGTGGTGCATATCTCTGCCACAAAGACTCCCTGGGGGTTCAGCTTCTACAAGCCACGTTAACTTTCAGAAATGAGAGAGCAGAATGTGCTTCTCATATCTAGCATGTAGGGATCAAGCTTTGCAAGTTCTATGTGAAAGCCCATTGAAGCGTATGGGGAAACGGCTTGTGAGACTTCTGTTTCAAAATCTCTGTCAAAAAGCGTCAGAGAAGCTTCCCCGCTTAGAATACAGCATAACTCAGTGAAGCGAAGATGTGCCAGTTAGAAGAGAAGGTGCGCTCAGAGAAGTTTGTTTTCGGAAATTAGAAGCGAAACCACACTGCGAACGGCCTTCAAGCAGGTTTGAAAAGTGTGGTGCATATCTCTGCCACAAAACTCCCTGGAGATTCAGCTTATGCAAGCCACGTTAACTTTAAGAAATGAGAGAGCAGAATGTGCTTCTCAAGTCTAACATGTAGGAATCCAGCTTTGCAAGTTCTATGTGAAAGCCCATTGAAGCCTATGGGG
>NW_007765373.1:0-376 GCF_000696425.1 Galeopterus variegatus
TGAAATGTATGATTAATCTTTCTGTTGCCAGGAAAGCAATCCTTTCCGTTGGAGAGATTGACTGTGGATCTGAAGGTTCCTCACCTTGGGGACAGTGGCTAGCACCAGTTCTGGTCCAGCTGGATGCTGCCTGTCCGAGGACCACGGGAACTTGCATGTGGCTCTGTCCTGTAGAGTGTAGTCGTTACGGGTATTCAAAGAGTAAACATCTACCAAGACACATCTGCTTATTTTGTCTTCTTTCTGGTGAGCTGGAAATAGCTGGATTTTGCCATTTCTCTGATTACAAATTCTGTGCCACCACTAGACATCAAGTTGATGATGTCAGGTTGTAATCCTAACAACTCAGGAGTAAAAGTCTCCAGCTTCTGCCTTC
>NW_007765373.1:5602-6212 GCF_000696425.1 Galeopterus variegatus
CCTAACCAGGAGCACAGCGTGACACACGTCCACTCGTGAGTCCCCACCTCACCGCGTGTGGACACGTCAGCCTCCTGAGCCACGAAATGATGGGTACATTCTCAGGTGTTTCACGAGAGACAAAGAGCTACACAAATAGCGTCAGCTATGCTGGTGACAAAAAGGCCCCTTTAAAAATCCTTTTCACATGTATTCAGCAGGTAAGGCTGCTGCTAAGTTTTGTTCTTAGGTGGGCTTCTGTAACATTTAAATTGCATTTGCAACAAACAGACAAACAAAGACAAAGAAGCAATAACTACGCAGAAGAAAACCCATATCCATCACCCGACTAATGATTCTATTAGAAGTTAGATCTGCCAAAGGGAGTATGTAGACAGAACACTTTTCTTATTAGCATGGAGTAAATCTTCAGCAACACTCAAGCGGAGCCTAAACACTAGCTTTTAAATTAGCTGTGTTTTAAATAGTATGATTTAAAAATACACAACAATAAATCAGGAGACCATTGTAAATCAAGGTCTCTCATTACCGAACTTAGAGTCTCCTTTGTGAAATGTATGATTAATCTTTCTGTTGCCAGGAAAGCAATCCTTTCCGTTGGAGAGATTGA
>NW_007765374.1:0-507 GCF_000696425.1 Galeopterus variegatus
TGAGACATACAAATTTTCCTTTAAGTACTTTTTAGCTATATTCATAAATATAAAGTGCATTGTGTTGCATTTTCATTCAGTAAAAAATATTTTCTAATTTCCATTGTGATTTCTTTTGATCCATGCCTTATTTATGTCTTTGTTTAATTTCCAAATGTTGGCAATTTTCCAGACATCTCCATGTGGTTGATTTCTTCACTAATTCCATTGTGGTCAAAAAGCTTATTTTAGGGCCGGGCCGGTGGCGCACTGGAGAGTGCAATGCTTGGGAGTGCGGCGGCGCTCCCGCCGAGGGTTCGGATCCCATGTGGAGACCGGTTCCCGCTCACTGGCTGAGCGCAGTGCGGGCGCAACACCGAGGGTTGCGATCCCATTGCCGGTCCTTGGTATGGGCGCGACACCAAGGGTTGCGATCCCATTACCGGTCAGTAAAAAAAGACAAAAAAGAAAAAAAAAAGCTTATTTTATATCATTTCAATCCTATGAAATTCAATAAGATTTGCTTTA
>NW_007765374.1:5891-6212 GCF_000696425.1 Galeopterus variegatus
CTATCCCCTCTTACTCCTCCATTCATGATAATGGTTGCTTGTGCCTTTTCTTTCTTGATCAGTCTATCCAGAGTTTATTAATTTTATTGATCTTTAGAAAAATACAGTTTAGAGTTTCATTTACTCTCTCCATTTGTTTCTAGTTCATTATTGCTAATTACATTTTCATAATTCCTTCCTTATACTTACTTTAGGTTAATTTGCTCTTCTTATTTCATAATACAAAAGATGAGGTCATTGATTTTAGATCTGTTTCTCGATGAGACATACAAATTTTCCTTTAAGTACTTTTTAGCTATATTCATAAATATAAAGTGCATT
>NW_007765375.1:0-702 GCF_000696425.1 Galeopterus variegatus
TGCTGTGATGTTTCTAAGGTCTGCCCCCGAAGCTTAGTGTATCTTTCTCTATGTCTCCTTCTGCAAGTCCTGAGTATCTAGCCCCATTTCTGTGCCAGCAGAAACATGCTGCTCTCCCCACCCCTCCAACAGCTCAGGACCCAACTCTAGTGTCCTTGCTTCTCCTACTCCTCTCAGACAAGCTCAGTTGAGTGTTGTAGTTTAATTTGAAATGTAGCCTGTGTTTTAAACTGTCCCCCTTGCCTCTGCACCCCTGTGTGACTTGCATTGTTCTCTGGGTCTCTGGTACCTTCCTTCCTTTCCTATGGGAGATAAACACCAAACTCTCTCTGGTGGAGTCTCTAGTTATGCCAACAATTTGAGTCTCTCCCAAACTGTTCAGACAAATACTGCCCATCTTTACTTCTCTGACTCTAATTGTATCTAGGATGGAGCTTCTAGACCAGAGGTTAGCAAATGTTTTCTCCAAAGTGCTAGATGGTAAACATTTTAAGCTTTGCAGGCCACAGGTCGTGTTGCAACTATTCCGCAATACTGTTTAATGTATTAGATCATTGTACATGAATACTGATTGTCAACTCTGTACTCCATAAACATGTATGATCAATTGTGTTTCAATTAAAAAATAATGTAATGCAAAGGCAGCCACAGGCAACACTCCAATGAATGGGTGCAGCTGGGTTCCAGTAAATCTTTATTTGC
>NW_007765375.1:5880-6212 GCF_000696425.1 Galeopterus variegatus
TCCCAGGCAAATTGCAATGAGTCGGTCGCCTTGTTCTTAATTCTATCTGTACATTAGACATTCCAGGAGCTCTCATTTAGAGAATCTAATTGAATTGATCCAGGTAAGGTCCTAGGTATTTATATATATATATATTTAACACTCCGAAATTGATTCCAACAAACAACCAGAGTTGAGAACCACTAGGTTATAGGCAATGTTCCTAAATAACCATAGAAGGTGGTTGGATTTTGGGCAACCATTTTTTTGGGAAGTGGACCCAAACATCTGTTAAAGGGATGTATGACCAGATATGTTAGTCTTCTCCTTATCAAGAGATCCAAGTGGCAGTT
>NW_007765376.1:0-220 GCF_000696425.1 Galeopterus variegatus
CGGTCTGATGAGTTTACTTAGATCGATGAGCTTGATCTGATGAGTTTACTTAGATCAAAGATGTTGGTCTGATGGGTTTAATTAGATCGATGCGGTTGGTCGGATGAGTTTCCTTAGATAGATTAGCTTGGTCTGATGAGTTTAATCATATCGATGAGATTCGTGTGGTGAGTTTAAATAGATCGATGGGCTTGGTCTGATGAGTTTACTAAGATTGATT
>NW_007765376.1:3699-4143 GCF_000696425.1 Galeopterus variegatus
ACTTAGATCAATGAGCTTGGTCTGATGAGTTTACTTAGATCGAATATCTTGGACTGGTGAGTTAACTTAGATCAATGAGCTTGGTCTGATGAGTTTACTTAGATCGAGTATCTTGGACTGGTGAGTTAACTTAGATCGATGAGCTTGGTCTGATGAGTTTACTTAGATCGAAGAGCTTTGTCCAATGAGTTTACTTAGATCGAGTATATTGGTGTGATGAGTTTACTTAGATCGATGAGCTTCGTGTGATGGGTTAAATTAGATCGATGAGGTTGGTCGGATGAGATTAGTTCGAATGATTAGCTTTGTCTGATTAGTTTTCCTAGATCGATTACTTGGGTCTGATTAGTTTTCCTAGATCGATTTGCTTTGTCTGATTAGTTTTCCTAGATTGATTAGTTGTGTCTGATTAGTTTTCCTAGATCGATTAGTTGGGTCTGATTA
>NW_007765376.1:5143-6212 GCF_000696425.1 Galeopterus variegatus
TGCTTTGTCTGATTAGTTTTCCTAGATTGATTAGTTGTGTCTGATTAGTTTTCCTAGATCGATTAGTTGGGTCTGATTATTTTTCCTAGATTGATTAGTTGTGTCTGATTAGTTTTCCTAGATCGATTTGCTTTGTCTGATTAGTTTTCCTAGATTGATTAGTTGTGTCTGATTAGTTTTCCTAGATCGATTTGCTTTGTCTGATTAGTTTTTCCTAGATGGATTAGTTGGGTCTGATCATTTTTCCTATATCGATTAGTTGGATCTGATTATTTTTCCTCGATCGATTAGTTGGGTCTGATTATTTTTCCTAGATCGATTAGTTTGGTCTGATTAGTTTTCCTAGATCGATTAGTTGGGTTTGATTATTTTTCCTAGATCGATTAGTTGGGTCTGATTATTTTCCTAGATTGATTAGTTGGGTCTGATTATTTTTCCTAGATCAATTTGTTGGTTCTGATTAGTTTTTCTAGATCGATTATTTGGGTCTGATTATTTTTCCTATATCGATTAGTTGGGTCTGAATAGTTTTCCTAGATCGATTAGTTGGGTCAGTTTATTTTTCCTAGATCAATTAGCTTGGTCTGATGAGTTTACTTAGATCAATTAGCTCTGTCCGATGAGTTTACTTAGATCGATTAGCTTTGTCCGATGAGTTTACTGAGATCGATGAGCTTGGTCTGATGAGTTTACTTAGATCAAAGAGCTAGGTCTCATGAGTTTAATTAGATCTATGAGCTTGGTCTGATGAGTTTACTTAGATCGATGAGCTTGGAATGATTAGTTTACTTAGATCAATTAGCTCAGTCTGATGAGTTCACATAGATCGATTAGCTCGGTCTGATGAGTTTACTTAGATCGATGAGCTTGGTCTGATGAGTTTACTTAGATCGAAGAGCTTGGTCTCATGAGTTTAATTAGATCTATGAGCTTGGTCTGACGAGTTTACTTAGATCGATGAGCTTGGTCTGATTAGTTTACTTAGATCAATTAGCTCAGTCTGATGAGTTTACATAGATCGGTGAGCTTGGTCTGATGAGTTTACTTAGATCGATGAGCTTGGTCTGAT
>NW_007765377.1:0-297 GCF_000696425.1 Galeopterus variegatus
CATGGCTCAGCCTTGCAGGAGGGGTGCATGATGAGGACTGTCACCTGCCCCCAAAGCACCATGATGCTCTGATGCAATTGCATTTCCTTCCCCCACATTTCATATTCCCTTCCTGGTATTCCTTTCTTTTGGTACCCCAGTTCCCCAGTATCTCAGCTGAGGAAGCCGAGTTTTTAGCCCTGAATTCACAGCCCTGGTTAAGCCACTGCTGCTCTTTTCTTCCATCCAGGAGAGCCCTTTGGTTGGCACACCTTAATTCCCTGGTCTCTACCCACCCACCAAGTTGGGTACTTGGAC
>NW_007765377.1:5861-6212 GCF_000696425.1 Galeopterus variegatus
CTTGGTCTGATGAGTTTACTTAGATCGATGAGCTCGGTCCGATGAGTTTAGTTAGATCGATAAGTCTGGTCTGATTAGTTTTCCGAGATCAATTAGCTTGGTCTGATTAGATTTCTGAGATCGATTTGCTTGGTCTGATTACTTTTCCTTGATCGATTAGTCAGGTCTGATTAGTAATCCTACATCGATTAGCTTGGTCTGATTATTTTTCCTAGATTGGCAAGCTTGGTATGATTAGTTTTCCTAGATCGATTAGCTTGGTCTGATTATTCCGGCTAGATCGACTAGCATGGTCTGATGAGTTTACTTAGATCGATGAGCTCGGTCTGATGTGTTTACTTTGATCGATGA
>NW_007765378.1:0-605 GCF_000696425.1 Galeopterus variegatus
CTTCCCTAATTTCTGGAAAACTCTAAGCCTTAATCTCTTTGAATATTACCTTTCTTTTTTTTCTTTTCTTTCCTTTTTGTCTTTTTTCGTGGCCGGTAACGGGATCGCAACCCTCAGTGTCGCGCCTGTACCGCAACCAGCAACAGGATCGCAACCCTTGGTGTCGCGCCCGCACCGCGCTCAACCAGTGAGCGGACCGGTCTCTATATGGGATCTGAACCCTCAGCGGGAGCGCCGCCGCACTCCCAAGCGCCGCACTCTACCGAGTGTGCCACCAGGCTGGCCCCGAATATTACCTTTCTACCACACTCTGTTTTCTCCATTGGGAACTGTTATTTGATGTTAGTTAAATTTCCCATTCTGCCCTCTCCTGTAACTTCTTTGTTATCTTAATTTATTTTACTCTGGGTCGTGCCCTGGGAGAGTTCCTGTAGTATATCTTCCAGTTAACTGATTCTTTTTTTAGTTTTCACACCTCTTTAGTTTTTTAACTCTCAGTTTCAATTATAATATACTTTTCCAAAGTTCCTGACCTGATGCTTTTTATAACAGCCCATTATTAGTTTCATGAGTATGAAATTTTCCATATGTTGGTTTCTGGTTTG
>NW_007765378.1:5886-6212 GCF_000696425.1 Galeopterus variegatus
TTCCCCTTGACTGCAGTGGCTTGTTTCCTCTCCCACTAGACTGAAGCCTTCGTAAGGCAGGGTGGTGATTTCCCAATTGAATAGTAGGCTTCCTAATGACATCTGCTGAATGAATGATTGAATGATTCAACTAATGAATTAATAAGTGATTTAATAAGTGATTCTTGAAGGAGGATTTCCTGCCGTTGGTGCCACACAAGTTTTTGATCTAGAACCAACAGTTTCTTGCCTCACACCCAATTCCGCAGCACCCTTTGAGGATGGTGTGTCCTGCTGACCATGTCCCTGGGCTCTCACCTGGGGGCTGAGCTTGGGTTGGATTCATT
>NW_007765379.1:0-318 GCF_000696425.1 Galeopterus variegatus
AACACCTGCACACCTTGTAGGAGTTTGTAATCTATAACAGATGAATAGGTGGCAAGTTGGGTAAAGAAGTGCTGGTTTTCTGGGGAGCTTTGGGAAATTTACCTACTTCAGAAGGTTTAACCAAACCAATTACAAAGAGTTATTTTTCTACTTCCAATCTGCCATTTTATCCCAATGAGCATTTTTCTTTATGTGGAAATTACTTGCACTAATATTTTGCAAATTGGAAATATGTAGTTCGTTTTCAGCATGACACAGTTGCATGTGTCTATATGTATCACCATCTCCAAGACAAGATCAAGAATCCCACTGGCTTCC
>NW_007765380.1:0-2255 GCF_000696425.1 Galeopterus variegatus
CTATCTTTTCTTCATGGTATTGCTTTATAAATATGCAATTTTGTTCACACAATGCAAGTAGCCAGAGTATATAAATGGAACTAAATATATGTGTGTGTGTGTGTGTGTGTGTGTACATATGTATGTATACACACACTTATAAATATATGCATATATGTTTAAAAACACTGTCTTGGCTTACTTCATATTATTGTCATTTAATAATAAGTCGGCACTGATTAACAATTCCCACAACACTTTGTTAATATTTGTTTTCCTGCATTCCAAAATAAATTCTTATGTGTTTTCCTATCTCCTAATATCTGTACTCCTGTACACCTTCACCTAGCCCTATCAGTTGATGCTTTTAATACATTTATCATAACAGTGATCAAAGTCTCTCATATTTGTATATTTCCAATGGCATGAATTTTTAACATTACTTTAAATAAATTACCTTACTATTAATGTCATTATTATTGTTATTTGACATATATGTAATTTATAATAAAGTTAAGAGCTACATATATTAAGTAACTAACTCATTTTCAGATAAAGATCTCAGAATTTTATGTGTTTCTGTTTTATGAATTAAATATTGATACTCAAATACAAAACTATTCTTAAATAAAATACTAGATCAACACAATTATTCCTTACCTTGGTGGATCTTCATGAAGTTGTCTATGAGAGTGTAAATGATGTTTAACCTATGAACTTATAAAACTCTTCTTTTTCTCAGAACATCACTCTAATTCCACAATATTCTTGCTTGCTTCAAACATTATATGCTTTTAAATAGTAGCAGTCAGGCTCACCCTGGGGAACAACTTCTCTAGTGCATTAATTTAATTTGTAGAGTTAGTTCTCTATTTGGCAATCATTCTCGTTCATTTTTCAAAACTACTTTCATTGGACAGACTCGTCCTTCACTTTAGCTCCTCTTTGGAATAAAGCACCCCCACTGCAGGGCACATCTCTTGGCAGTGCAATACCACTTAATTATCTAGTTCTACTTTGAGGAAATGTGAAAATATTTCTAGCTATTGCATAAGTCCTTTAATAAGTAATGTGGATTTGCCTTCTGTACTTTTTTTTTTTTTCCCTTAATGCACCCAGATCCAGATCACCCAGACCTGTGGCAAATGTGTCACCTGTCTTGTCCAATGAACATGTTATTTTTGGTGTCTTCAATATATTGGGTGGAGAGATCCCTTTTCAGATGTGTTTCTAGGATAATTTTATTGAAAATTAAAGCATGTCATCATGTCTGCTGACAAAAATCTACACCTTTCTTTTTCATATTATGCTGCCACCTCAGGCATCAGGAAAGGTATCTAGCTGATTGAAAGAGCAAGCCTCTTCAAAAATAAACATTTAAACAAGATTATTTAAGACATAAAGGAAAGAAGCAATTTTCCTCTCAACATCCTTTTCCTATTTCAGTTACTGCTAGACTTGTATGGAGATGAGAATCTCTGGTAAGAAGCCTGGAACCCGAAATCTACATCTACCTATAATTAATTTTCTTTCCTCCTGTTAGAGGTTGTATGACTATTTCACAGTGTCTTTTTTTTGGGGGGTGGGGGGACCGGTAAGGGGATCGGAACCCTTGGCTTGGTGTCGCCCGCACCGTGCTCAGCCAGTGAGCACACCGGCCATCCCTATATAGGATCCGAACCCATGGCCTCAGCGCCCCCATCATTGCACTCTCCCGAGTGAGCCAGAGGGTCGGCCCCACAGTGTCTTTCTAAAACCACATTCCTCTTCTGTATTTTAAATCTGTTTCTTTTTGCTACAGCATGTCTCTCATACATTGGTCTTCTGTATTCTTTATTATCACTAATTTTGTTTTGTCATGTGGAGAGTCCTTCACTTATATCTTTTTTTGGGGGTCGAATTTTATTTATTTATTTTGTTGTAATACAGTTCTAAGCATCCAGAAATTAGAAAACTATGATAATCATTTTTAACGACATTTAATAAAGTATGTGGTTGTCATTGTCATATTTTATCCAGATATAAATAATTTCTGCATTCTATTTTATTTTTGTTTTTGTTTTATGTGTGTGTGTGTGTGTACAACATATATATATATATATATATGTGTGTGTGTATAAAATATCTAAAATGAGAATTACACTTATTATTTGCCACAAACTAGTGAATTTCATACTGGCTGGGACAAATTGAATGCACATCACCTCATCACCTATTGGGGTAGACTGATATAATCCTTATTCTATCATTTAAAAAGAGAATTGTTTGGGCCGGCC
>NW_007765380.1:5161-6212 GCF_000696425.1 Galeopterus variegatus
GCATGGCAAAGAAACAAATGTGTTTGGAAAACACCAAGCCAGACTCTGCCAGTCCTCTTTTCGTCTCTAACAGTCTGTTTTGTTCTTTCTCCAAACATAGAATATATATCCCCAATCCCACAGAGTTCAGACTCTGAGAATCTATGATCTTTGATTATGGCACATTTCTCTACATTAGTCTTGGGTTGTCTCTTTGAGATTTAGGGACCAATGAACAAAAAAGGAATTTTTCATACCACTGCAAACTTACTTTACAACAGTGAAATTGTAGTAGAGTGAGCTGGTGCAATCTGCCCTTTTGCTTGGGAGAGACACAGCTGTCACTAGTCATCTGGGTGGATTCTTAAGGACACTTAACAGATACAAAGTAATTCCTTTTTTAGTTTTTCTTTTTGGCACCTGTTTCCACTCTAAATTTTGTTTACTCCCTTGCTTATTCTTATCTAAAGGCTGTTTCAACAATAAGAGCCTCCTTGCACCCTGCCCAGCTTTGCATTTCACTGAATAGTGGAGCAAATCTGAAGACCTAGTTATTTTCTTATCGATAAAAAAGTCAGTCTTAAATCTTGACATTATGATTTTTTGGCTACAACAATTTCTCAGGATTCAAAGGACTTTTCACCTAATTATTTCACAACAGTCTCTGTGATAAATTTTTCCCAAACACTGTTCTTAAGGATTCTAGAACCCATGCCTCTCTGTTTCAGATTAAAGCTGGCCAAATAGTAACTCTCTGAGATTCTAGACAACAGTTAGAGCATCAATTTATTTAGTGTCCAACTCTAGACAGTTCTAGAGCAAATAAGGAAGGTGAACTTAACTTTTATTTCATTGCATAACCTGTATGTGAAAAACCAGTTCCAAAAGCAAAATACCATGCTATAACATGCATGCATTTATATATTACTTTATACATTAAATTTTACATAATAGAATAATTATTAATGGTATATGTCCATGTATTATAATTGTTTTTTAAGATATATTTGCATCTTATATAATGTAATTATTATTTTTTGGTGTGGTCTTATTCTTGAATTAATTTAAATTA
>NW_007765381.1:0-265 GCF_000696425.1 Galeopterus variegatus
ACTGAAGAGGGTGTCCTTTCCCCAAAGTATATTCTTGGCATCTTTGTCAGAGATCAGTTGGGTGAAAGTATGTGGATTCTGGGTTCCCTATTTTGTTCCATTGGTCCATGTGTCTGTTTTTGTGCTATTACCATGTTGTTTTGGTTAATATAGCTTTGTAGTATAATTTGAAGTCAGATAGTATAGTGCCAATGGCTTTATTTGTTTATTTGTTTGTTTGTTTATTCCTCAGGATTGCTTTGGTTATTTGCAGTATTTTGTTGTT
>NW_007765381.1:5968-6212 GCF_000696425.1 Galeopterus variegatus
CATAAGTAGGATAAATATGTAAATTAACCATGATATCTGTTACATGACTTAGATAGATAACAAGTGAATTAATAAAATATATAATTTCTAAGGAAGAAGAGTTGTAATATGAGATGAGAGAAATATAAATTTTAAAAAAGCTCAAAAAATGACCAAAAAAGGAAAAAAAGATTTTTAAAAAGGAAAAATAGAAAAAATAAATTCACGGGCCTGCCCGGTGGCGCACTGGAGAGTGCGCCGCTTG
>NW_007765382.1:0-321 GCF_000696425.1 Galeopterus variegatus
TGTGGCCAGTTGGCTCCCTTCCTTAGGATTTTTATTCAACAGCTACTTTTTCAGTGACATTTAAGATCACTGTATTTAAATTATGTTGGGCCTTTAAAAAACTAACACCACCTTAAAGTGACATTACAAGTGGATTAACATGGCAGCCTAAGACGGCACCCGGAGAAAGCAGGGTGGGAGTGTCTGCAGGAACCTTGCCTTAGCCCTTATTGGCCGCACTTGTGAACACTGCATAGTTGAAATAGCTAGGTATTGAGACAGGATGCATACCCTTAACCCTTAAGCTGATTGGAGGATGTAAAAAACCTGCCATTGCCATTT
>NW_007765382.1:4905-6212 GCF_000696425.1 Galeopterus variegatus
TTCTCAAAGTAACTAACATTCCATCTAGAGTTAAGCCATGCTTTATATATCCATTGATCTATCATTGTATTATAGGTTTGTCTAATGGTTTAGTACAATAAACCATAATAACCAGTAAATAAATCTATGACTGAATCATCAATTATTACGTTATAAAATTGCTGAGTGGAATTTTGAGACAGAAGATGTGAAAATTTTTAATACTAATGATGAATACTATCATATTGATCTCTTGGAAGAGCGTATCACTTTACAGTCACCTTCACTGAAACTTTGCCCAAACAGATCACTGATTTTTTTTTTTTATTTTACCAACAATAATTTTGCTTTCATTTACATTTATTTGATTAATAAATATTATTTGTTTTTAATATGAAAGCAGTAGAGCTATCCTAGAGATATACCTCAGAGAGCATAAATCTATCAAGGCCAGAAAAGTGTCATCATTTTCAGTCTGTTTCAGAAAAGTTCATTCCACTGATAAGTCACAGGATATCAACAACATTAATGTGACATTTCTGCATGTTTATCATTCTGATCTGCTTCCTCTTATTCTGTAATCCAACAGAAAGCTGTTGACAAAATGTGAGCATTCACTCACTGACTGTTTCACCTTTTTCATCAATTGAGGAATAGCATTGAATAGGCCATGTGTGGGTCATCCTGCATCTTGACTTTCACTCACTGATTCCTTTTGAGGTTTTGTGGTTTTTACCAAAAAAAGAATGCACTACTTAAGACTGTCATTTATCGAACTAGAAAGAGACAGCAATGGTCAATTTTGGAGTTTCAGAAATAATAGTGATATGAAGTTAATACTGCTATAATACAACTAGGTAACAATTTTGATCCTAGAGCACTGCCCAGGTATTAAACAGTTACTTTAGGTTGCATTATCTCATTTAATTTCTTAGTTCCTTATGAAGCAAAAGTTTGATTCATATTGTTCCTGGAACTTAGTCAGTATTCCTCTGGTGACATAGCTAGTCAGCCTCAATGGTAAGTTGGTTGAATGACTAATATCCATTTCTCCCACTTTCATTATAGAACCCTGGTATTATTTGGGGTGTCTAGCTATAATACATACAGCCACATGTGTGAGGGATAGCTGGGCACAATTCCAAGATCCAGAAAGTTAATTCTCATGAGAATCAGCCATTTGACTTTACCGAGATGACTACTCCCAATCAAGAATTAGACCCATTTTGCAAGCTATTCCAACAAGACCAAAGGAAGAGACTCATGCTCTATGCTTGGGGAAAAGATTTACTTTTATGGACTCCTGCATGTGAAAAAAAAAAAAAAAA
>NW_007765383.1:0-495 GCF_000696425.1 Galeopterus variegatus
CATAGCTAGAATTAGATTACCAAGACTGGTTTTATTATCCACAGCAGTTTTTTTTTTTGTTTGTTTGTTTTTATTTTAAAGATGATCAAGTAAGGAGATGTGATTACTTGCATGGATTATATTTTCTAATATCATTCAGCTTGGACCAATGAGACCCTTTTTTTCCTTTTCTCTCAAATAAACGTTCCAAACCTTCCTGTTGTAATTTCTCCTATTTTCTTTTCACTGGCAGAGGCAGAGAATGAGAGGTCACATATGCTGAGTTGCTTCCTTTCATCAGAAGGTATGTGCCAGTCTTCCCCAGGACAATCACACCTGACCATATCATTGCATTCATGGTTTCTGACTTTCTTGGTTGCATTTTTCTCTCTTCACAAAAAATAACTTTAGCAGCATATCTCAAGGAGAAATACAATTCCAGTATATAGCAATTTTAGATATCTTTAAAGAATCCCCCATTATTCTAAAATTATATGTACCTAATTATTCAATTTC
>NW_007765383.1:3364-3848 GCF_000696425.1 Galeopterus variegatus
TTTCCATTCATGATTTTCGATGACCGAGGTGTGATTTGGGAACTGAATTCATGAAGAGGCACCACGGCAGAGAGAAAAGCCCTGACATGGACCCTCAGGGGCTGCTGTGGCAACTGTGGAACACCCAGCAGGGGAAAGCCTCTTTCACACCCATGATCTCCATACTCAGCGCTTCTCTGAGGTTTTGTTGCAACATCAGTTTTGACGGATGATGGTCAGAGATGCAGTGTGGTTCCATGTGGCAGGGACAGGGACCCAGTGTAATTCAGCCCAGCTGGTAAGTCCACTCCCATTCCACTCATCTCGTTGCTGCCAGTGACTTAAACACCAGATTCTCAGTTCCCTCCCAGGGAGGATGATTATAATCACAATTCTGAGGTGTTGTTCTGGATATAAGAGAAATAATCCAGTGAACCTAGTTCGTGGCAGGTAGCTCTTAACTGCTGCTGCATAGCTGCACTGACCAAGGAAGTCACTAGCCAGC
>NW_007765383.1:5788-6212 GCF_000696425.1 Galeopterus variegatus
TGGTCTTTTTGTTTGTTTTTATGGATGTGGTGTATCACATTTATTAATTTGCATATGTTGAACCAACCTTGCATCCCTGGGATCAATCCCACTTGATCGTGGTGTATAATTTTGTGTATGTGTTGCTGTATTCTGTTAGCTAGTATTTTGTTGAGGATTTTTGCATTCATATTCATCAAGGGTACAGGCCTGTAGTTTTCTATGTTTGATGTATCTTTGTCTGGTTTTGGTATCAGGGTGATGTTTGCCTCATAGAATGAGTTTGAGAGAATGGCCTCTTTTTCAATCCTTTGGAATAGTTTGTAGAGAATTGCTATCCATTCCTTTATGAAGGTTTGGTAGAACTCTGCAGGGAGCTCATCCGGTCCTGGGCTTTTCTTTGTTGGGAGCCTTCTGATAACAGCTTCAATCTCTTTTACTGTTA
>NW_007765384.1:0-779 GCF_000696425.1 Galeopterus variegatus
TGGATGGATGGATGGATGGATGGATGGATGAACTGATGGATGGATGAGTGGATGGAGGGATGAATAGATGGATGGATGGATGGGTGAGTGGATGGATGGATGGATGGATGGGTGGATGGATGGATGAGTGGATGGAGGGATAGGTGGATACTTGTTCACGGCGAAATGTAAAGAGAGATAAATGAACATGGGTATGTATGTATTGGTGGATGCTTCAATGGATTAAGTAAAAGGACATAATATGCCTATATAGATAATTGAACGCATAGGTATGTTGAGAAATTGATGGATTGGTAAATGGTTCATTGAAAGACAGACATTTACATAGAGAGGATGCATATAGAGAGGATGCATAGATGGATGGAGAGATAAATGGATGGTAGATGGATGGGTTGATGGATGGATGCTTGTTCAATGGAGAAATGTGAAGAGAGATGAATGAACATGGATATATATGTATGGGTGGATGTTTGAATGGATTGAATGGAAAGATATGTTTATACAGATAATTGAATGGACAGTTATGTTGAGAAATTGATGGATTGATAAATGATACATTGAAAGACAGACATTTATATAGAGATAATGGAAGGATAGAGAAGTTGGATAGGTGGGTGGATGGATGCACAGGTGAATTAATGGATGTATGGATGGAGAGATGGATGGATGGATGGATGGGTGGACAGATGGATGAATGAATGGAAGGATGGATGGAAAGATGAGCAGATGCATGGATGAATGGATAGAGAGATGAATGGATGGATGGATGGATGGATGGA
>NW_007765384.1:6009-6212 GCF_000696425.1 Galeopterus variegatus
TGTAAAGAAGTGGTGTTGTGGCACCTGCCTCAAGGGGTCTTGGGGACAGATCAGAGCACAAGGGCCCGAGGCTGCTCAGAGCCACATGGGCTCAGAGCCGCCGCTCCATGCCGGCAGCCACTCACTGTCTCCCTCTGAGCCGTCTGGGATGCTCTTCCCCCTCCTCAGCCCTTCCAGGCTTCCAAGGTCCAGCTGCAATGCCA
>NW_007765385.1:0-431 GCF_000696425.1 Galeopterus variegatus
AAGGTATGTGATTGATCCCACAACCTGGGATGTGGCAAATCTGTAGCAAGTGTCCTACAAATATGAATATTGGAAGAAATGGGGTAGGGAACCAGACATTCTTAACTTTTACCAAGAATGCTTTCACTTTCTAGGTATGATGGCGAGTTCAAAAATAGCAGAAATTAAGAAAAGGCAGTTGGGTAGATAAAATCTTTAAAAATATTTTACTGTACTCTAAAATTACAATAGCTTCTTTTAAACTAAATTTCTTGTCTTCTAAACTCCAAGGAACATCACAATGATTTGGTCCGAAACAAATCTGCTCAGGGTTAAGCTTCTATACACGTTGATGTTACTGCATCTCTAACACTGTCAGGTATCTATCTTCACAGTAGCTTTTATTTGAAAAGTCTCACTCTTCTCAGGTTTCCAGCCACTGCCTCAGATCA
>NW_007765385.1:5447-6212 GCF_000696425.1 Galeopterus variegatus
GTGGCAAGCACACAGAGGTACTCCAAGAGCCTATTAATGGAGACTCTTATGTTGAGCACATTCATTGTGTATATACACGCATGAGAGATCTTGAATATTCAAGGTCATCTCTTCCTTACTCCCCTCTCTTTAAAAAGGAGGAAATAGTAACCATACCTTTCCCTAGTGCTTGGCTAGAGAGTAGAAGGGCAATTAGCTGCCTTCAACTTTTCAAAGAAAAACATAATTCAATATCATAATGAAAAAATTAGAGGCTAACTTTCAATTAAAGTCATGTCAAAATTATAGCTCAGGTCTCTATCTTAGGTCAAAACTCAGAGATGAAGAAAAATCTACCAGATTAGGACATACTTTCAGGGTAGAGCCAAAGTAGGTCTTTAGGCAGGGCTTGTAGTCAGGAAAGTGTGTGGCAGAAAACACAACGGTCTGCCACAGGTATCTGTGAATCAACTGTGAGGTTTGGGGCTAAATGACTAGACTTCAGCCTTCAGGAGGACTGCCAGAAGCATGCTGGTTAGAGAGAAACAGGACTGACAAGGCAGTGACACTGGGGTCAACAACAAGAAAGGAGTATGCACACAATTAACAAGACACCAGTCCACTTTCTAGAACCAAGTACATGGTCACAACAAGCCAGAGAAAAATGTTTGACGGTCTATTAAACCACAAATTGTTAACCTAAACCATGCAAATTTACATCTAATAAGGTATGTGATTGATCCCACAACCTGGGATGTGGCAAATCTGTAGCAAGTGTCCTACAAA
>NW_007765386.1:0-524 GCF_000696425.1 Galeopterus variegatus
TGTCCTTGAAGGAAAACTATTGTGTTCTTTTATTATAATAATCTTTTTTTCAAACTAAAGTTAGCTCTATGACTTTTTCTGAATCCTTTCTAAGTTCCCATAGTGTTCTTTGGTTTTAGAACTTTGATTATGTAGCAATCTAAGTGATAATAATTAGTATCTGCATTTCATAAATAATTGCTTTTGTATGAAGCCAGAAAAAATGCTTTTTAGTTGTGTAGATCCTGGGCATTTTTGTGGAGCAACAGTGTAGTACAGTAAGGACGTCTACTTTTGGGACAGGAAGATAAAAATCTGGATTCTAGTATTGCAACTTCCTAGCAAAGTGATCTTGAACAAGTCATGACTCTTGGTTTCAGTTTTCTCATTTATCAAGTGAGACCATTAATACAAAGTCTGAACAATCTGAAGCTTGTGGTAAGGTAAGGCGATGATCAAATATTGTAGTAATATATTAAAAAAACTGGGCCGGCCTGGTGGCGCACTGGATAGTGCGCCGCTTGGGAAGCGCGGCGGCGCTCCTG
>NW_007765386.1:5919-6212 GCF_000696425.1 Galeopterus variegatus
AACTACAATTCCTTGAAGTTGATATGACAAGCAAACAGAAAGGACACTGTTGGGTGGGAGGTTGGAGACGGCGGAGGGAGGGAGGTTTTGGTAATGGGCCACAATAGTCAACCACATTGTATATCAACAAAATAAAATTTAAAAATAAATAAATAAATAAACAAAAAGACACAAAGACTGTCAGTGCATTATATAATTATACTATTAAATGGTTTCGTATAAGACCACCACATCAGCCTGTCTTGCCTTCTCTAGTGTTTCTTGCTAAAACCAGTGTAGATGTGTGTGTTTGT
>NW_007765387.1:0-3076 GCF_000696425.1 Galeopterus variegatus
TCCGGTACGGGCGCAACACTGAGGGTTGCGATCCGTTGCTGGTCACGAAAAAAAAAAAAGACAAAAAAATTAATAAAAATAAATAAATAAATCCCCACCAGAGTAATAGCAGATTTTTTGCCAGACACCTTACGGGCTAGAATAGAATGGAATAACCCATTCTATGTGTGAGAAGGATAATATTGCCTACTAGGAATGCTATACCCAGAAAAGCTATCCTTCATAAATGAAGGGGGAATAAAGTCTTTCCCAGACTAGCAAGAACTGAGGAAATTTGTCACCATTAGACTGTCCTTACAATAAATGCTGAAGTGCATCCTATAGCTACAAGCAAAAGAATAATAACCACCATCATGAAACATGCAAAAGTTAAGCAGATACACAAATGAGAAAAAGAAAGGAATCAAACTTTATCACCACAGAAAATCACTGAACTGCACTGTTAAAAAATAAGAGAAGAAACAAGCAAAGTGTATATAAAATAACCAGAAAACAATTACAAAATGAAAGGCATAAGTCTTCACAGATCAATGAGAACCTTGAATGTAAATGGAATAATTTCCTTAATTAAAAATATAGACCAGCTGAATAAAAAATAAGATCTAACTATATGCTGCCTATGAGAAATTCACTTCACCTGTGGTGATACACATAGACTAAAAATGAAGGAATGTAAAAAGATTTTTCCACGCAAAAGTAAACAAAAAGTGAGTAAGAGTAGTTACACTTATGTCAGATAAACAGATTTTAAGGCAAAAACCACAAAAAGACAAAGTAGTTCATTATATAATGATAAATAGATCAACTCATCAAGAGGATATAACAATTGTGAATATATATGCATGGAACATTGGAGCACCCAGATATATAAAGCAAATATTACTAGATTTAAAGGAAATGATAGATTCCAATACTATAACATTTGGGAACTTCAAAATAGAATCACAGCATACCAAAACCTATGGGATACACCCAAAACAGTATTAAGAGGGAAATTCATAGCAATAAACAACTACATCAAAACAGTAGAAAGATTTAAAAAAACAACCTAACAATGTACTCAAGAAACTGAAAAAGCAAGAACAAACCAAACCCAAAATTAGTAGAGGGAAAGATAATAAAGATCAGAGAAGAAACAAGTGAAACTGAGACTAAAAAATCAATACAGATGATGAACAAAAGAAAATGTTATTTTAAAGATAAACATAATTGACAAACTATTAGCTAGACTAACCAAGAAAAGACTTAAATAAATAAGATCAGAAACAAAAAAGGAGAAATTACAACTGACACCACAGAAATGCAAAGGGTCTTTAGAAACTATTGTGAATAGCAATATGCCAACAAATTGAAAAACTTAGAGAAAATGCATAAATTCTAATTTACATGAAACTTACCAAGATTGAACAAGGAAGAAATAAAAAAAACCTTAACAGACCAATAATGTCTAAAGAGATTAAATCAGTAATAAATTATCTCCCGTCAAAAAAGCCCAGGACCTTATGGCTTCACTGCTGAATTCTACAAAACACTCAAAGAAGAATTAATACCTATTATCCTCAAACTCTTCCAGAAAACTGAAGAGGAGGAAGTTCTGTGTGGCCAGCATTTCTCTGATATCAAAACCCGACAAGGAAACAAGAACAACAAAAAGCTACAGGCCAATGTCCCTGGTAAACATAGATCCAACAATCCTCAACTAAATACTAGCAAACCAAATTCAACAACACATAAAAAATATTATACATTGTGATCAAGTAGGATGTTTTCAAGGGATACAAGGGTGATTTCACATACACAAATCAATAAATGATATGTTACATCAGCAGAGTGAAGGACAAAATGTGATCATCTCAATAAATACAGAAGAAGTATTTGATAACATTTTACATCTCTTCATAATAAAAATTTTCAAAGATTAGGTATAGAATATTTGGAACTCAATACAATAAAAGCCATATATGTCAAATCCACAGTTATACTGAACAAGAACTGGAAGAAGACGAGAATACCCACTCTCATCACTTTTACTCAGCATCGTACTGGAAATCCTGGCCAGACAAATTAGGTAAGAGAAAAAAGTAAAGGGCATCCAAATTGGAAAGAAGGAAATCAAATCATCCCTGTTGGCTGATGAGGTGATTTTATATATTAAGAACCTGAAAAGCTTCACCTATAAACTCTTAGAACTGAAAAACAAATTTAGTAAATTTACAGGATACACAATTGACATACAGACATCCAGGCTGGTGATGGAAGCCAGCTCAATTCCTGGGGGTCCTGGGAGATGAGGACCAGGACAGATCCACTCCTGTCCACAACCATGAACCATGAAATACCTAGAAGATATTTAATTAACCATATGTATTTCTTTGGGTGTGTTACTTATCTGCTCATGTCCTTCACCAAATTTCAGCTTAGATTGTTCTAATTCATTTTTAAGAGCTCTTTTTGCAATAAGAATATTAATCTTTGTGTCTTTTTTTTTTAAAAAAAGGACAGAATAAAATAATAGTTACCAAGGGCTGGGAGGGGTGGGGTTGGGGGGAGATAAGGGGTGAATTATTGAGGACAAAACTATGCTCTCTACCCTAAGTGAATCACTGCACAAGTTATGCATGTATTGGAACAACACACTGTACCTCACAAAAATAAATATAAATAAAATTGAATTTAAAAATAAATAAAAATCTTATGGACTTCACCAAAAAAATGAAACTGAAATAATAATTAAGGTCAGTAAAATTTCAGAGTACAAAAAACAAAACAAACAAAAAAACAAATCAACATACAAAAATCAGTAGTGTTTCTACACAACAGTAACAAAAGCTGAAAAAGAAATCAAGTGGGTGAGTGCCGGTCCCATGCACTGACTCCGCCATAGCCGCTGACCTATGCCTGAGCCCTGGAGAGTCCTTCCCACCTACTGAGCCAAGGCAGCCCACCACACACTCAACTGCATTGATACAGAAGAGTCATCAGCAGAGCCTACAAATAGAGGAGGAAGTCTTTCCTCTCATAGCACACTCTGGAGTAATAGAAGAAACAAGTGTCCTAACAGATGACCAAACATCAA
>NW_007765387.1:3625-6212 GCF_000696425.1 Galeopterus variegatus
TGACAACACCAAGTCAATGGTTAAGATCCCCTTACTGGTCATCTTTAAAAAAAAAAAAAAAGAATGTAACAGGACTCCTAGAACTGAAGGATTCACTCAATGAAATAGAAAAACAGAACAGAAAGCTTGAATAGCAGGCTAGAGCAAGCAGAAGAAAGAATTTCAGACTTCAAAGAAGGTCTTTTTGAAATAACCCAGGCAGACCCCCAAAAAAAGGCGGGGGGAAGAATTTTTTTAAATGAAGAAAATCTGAAAGAGCTAGCAGACAATCTCAGTGCACAAACATCTGAATCATGGGTATTCCAGAAGGGGAGGAGAAAGGAAAAGGCATTGAAAACCCATTCAAGGAAATAATAATAGAAAACTTCCCAGATATAGGGAGAGAAGCAGATCTTCAGATCCAGGAAGCCCAAAGATTCCCAAACAGATTAAATCTTAAAATATCCTTTCCAAGACACATTGTAGTCAAACTGGCAATATTCAAAGATAAAGAGAGAATTCTAAAAGCAGCAGGAAAAAAGCATCAAGCCAATTATAAGGGTGTCCCATCAGACTAACAGCAGACTTCTTAACTGAAATGTTACACACCAGAAGAAAATGGGATGGTGTGGCGGATTGACTCATGTCCCCCCAGAAGTAACTGAAGCTTCAATTGTGTCCCCCAAGTTTTAGGTATTGGAAACTTGGCCCCCACTGTGACTGTTAAGAGGTTGGAAATTCTGGTTATGGTGATTGAAGGGTGGAGCCTTGAAGAGGTGATTGGATTATGGGACAGTGCCATAGTGGATGGATTAAAAATGGTGGCCAGAGGTGTGGTTCTGAGGGCTTTAAAAGAAGAGAGAAGACAGTCTGTCTCCCTCTCTCTGCTCTCTCTGCTTCCACCATCTTGCAATGTGAGGCTCCTGGGTTGCTGTTGCCACCACCAGATGGACTTTGAATTTCTTAGCCTCAGAAACTGTAAGCAATAAATTTCATTTTCTCTATAAGTCACCCAGTTTCAAGTATTTTGTTATAAGCAACAGAAATGGAATAATACAGATGGTATATTCAAAATCCTAAAAGAAAAAAATTGCCAGCCAAGAATTCTGTACCCAGCAAGGTCATCCTTCAGAAGTGAGGCAGAACTAATACATTTCCCAGACAAACAATTATTATGAGAGTTCACTACCACACAATCAGCCCTGCAAAAAAATACTCAAAGGAGTTCTGCATCCAGAATCCGAAAAATGAAAATCACTATCACTGATTTACAAGAAAGAGCAAAACCTGCCACTAAGACCAAAATGCAAATAAGAAAGAAAAAGAATCTAAATCATGTCACCTCAAAAATCCAACTAACATTGAAGATGAAAAATAAAAGGGGAAGTAAAGAACAAATGATATTTAAAACATCTAAACAAAAGGCAACATAATTACAGGTGTAAAGCTTTACTTGTAAATAACAACCTTTAGTGTAAATGGATTGAACTCCCCATTCAATAGACAGGCTGAATAATTGGATTAAAAAGCTAGACACAACTATATGCTGTCTTCAAGAGACTCACCTAACCTATAAAGACACACACAGACAGAAAGTGAGGGGATGGAAAAAGTTATGCCATGCAAATGGAAACTAAAAATGAGCAGGAGTAGCTATTCTTAGATCAGATAAAATAGACTTCAAACCAAAAACCATAAGAGACAAAGAAGGCCATTATACATAATGATAAAGGGATCTATCCAATTAGAAGACATAACAATCAAATATGTTTGCACCCAATACTGGAGCACCAAGAAATGTAAAGCAACCACTTTAACACCTAAAAAATGATAGACCCAAATACAATAATAGCAGGTGACCTGAACACCCCTCTCTCAGCATTGGACAGATCTTCCAGGCCACATACCAATAAAGAAACACAGGATTTATACTACACCTTAGATCACTTGGACCTGGCAGACATCTAAAGAACAACTACAGAATACTAATTCTTATGATCATCACACTGAACATTCTCCTGGATAGACCATATATTAGGTCATAAGTCAAGCCTCAGCAAATTTAAAAATATTGAAATCATTCCAAGTATCTTTTCATACTGCAATGGATTAAAACTGGAAGTCAATAACAGTAAAACTCTGGAAACTATTCAAGTGCATGTAAACTAAATGATAGACTCCTGAATGACCTATGGGTCCAAGAAGAAATTAAACAGGAAGTCAAAAACTTCTTGAAACTAACAAAAATAAAGATACATCATACCAAAACTTATAGAATACTGCAAAAGCTGTACGATTAGGGAAGTTTATTGCAATAAATGCTTACATGAAAAGAAGGGAAAGCCTTCTAATAGACGACCTAGCACTATGCCTCAAAGAACTAGAAAAACAACAACAATCTAAACCTAAAACTCGTAGATGGAGAGAAATAATAAAGATCAGGGTAGAACTAAATGAAATAGAGACCCCAAAAATGATACAAAAGATCAATGAAAAAAAGTTGCTTTTTTGAGAACATAAATAAACTATTAGCTAGGTTAACAACAACAATAACAAGCAATGAGATTGTATCAGTAATCAGCAATCTTCCAATAAGAAAAGCCCAGAT
>NW_007765388.1:0-6212 GCF_000696425.1 Galeopterus variegatus
AGAAAAGAGGCCATAATTATCTACCAGAACTAATTCTGAGTGATTTTAAGAATTCTTTTTTCTCTCTCAGCCACATTTCTTCCAGGACAGAAAGAAGGCATGTGTATCATTCAGTTCATTAGTATTTCACAGCGGTAGTGAATTGATGTTTTGGGGACAAGAGAGTAAAATGGGTCTGAAGAATCATCTCTTGAACAGATATTATTCTATGTATACTTTAACACTTGATTTTTAAATTTTTTTTCCTTGAAAAATGATAGAACAAAGACATCACATAGCCAGCATGTTGAAGGCTCATTGGGAATTATAGTACAAAATAAAAGATTTTTACACTACTCTTCTAAATGTATCCAAGATTATTATTGTGTGTTTAGAAAAAACTTACCTTGAAGAAGAATATAGTTCTTTGGTGTTGGATCAAAAGAGAAAAGCCTGTTCTATTACACATGCATGTGGTGTGTATATATATATGCACACACACAGTGAAAATGTATATAGTATATACATATATGAAATAGAATTATAACTTACCTACACACACACACACACACACACATATATACTCACAATGTATTCATTGGTAGTATAGTTGTCTAGTAAAATCCAAGGATGCTTTGTTGTTAAAATGTTCCCAATAAATATTTACACATATGATTCTTTTTAAGTTCCAGGCATAGGCTTATAAAACAATATTGCATTGTTTAACATTTTTCCATATTTTACATTAAAGCTTGATTGCCTGGAAAACATTATAAAACAGAGTCGTTGTACCGTTAATATGAGGGTTGCTGCCATTTAGGTTTTTGTTTTTTTAAGAATATCTGCTATTAACTGAAAAGGGCTTTATGATTTCTCTCTCTCTCTCTTATTCACATATTTGTATTTTGCCAAATATTCTTCATACACCTCAACCAAAACGACATAAAAACAGATAGTTAAATGCAGAAAATGGGACAACCCAGCTGTCTTCATTAAAAAGTACATTAAAGAAACTTGCAAAAATGTAAAGAAAAACTATAAAACAATTCTTCTCACCCTTTATGATTTCTCTCTCTCTCTCTTATTCACATATTTGTATTTTGCCAAATATTCTTCATACACCTCAACCAAAACGACATATAAAAACAGATAGTTAAATGCAGAAAATGGGACAACCCAGCTGTCTTCATTAAAAAGTACATTAAAGAAACTTGCAAAAATGTAAAGAAAAACTATAAAACAATTCTTCTCACAAATTATCTTTTTGTTTTGAAAATATAATTATTTTTTAAAATATATGACTTTATCTTTGAAACAATGGTCTTGTTACTTCTTCTGTTGATTTTCCTTTCTTCCCATCTTCAGGTGGGTAAACACCAGAATCCCTGATTCCCCAGATATTGTGACAGAAAACTGGGTGCCTGGATTACCAAGTCCATTTTCTTTTTGTTTTGAAAATATAATTATTTTTTAAAATATATGACTTTATCTTTGAAACAATGGTCTCGTTACTTCTTCTGTTGATTTTCCTTTCTTCACATCTTCAGGTGGGTAAACACCAGAATCCCTGATTCCCCAGATATTGTGACAGAAAACTGGGTGCCTGGATTACCAAGTCCATTTATATACATGTCTCCTTTTCAAGATTGGCAGATAAAAATAGAGGATGCCCAACTGAAGTTGAAATATAAATAAACAGTGCTATTTTTAGTGTGAGTATGTTTCATGCTAATTTTAGGACATTTGTATACTGAAGAATATATTCTTCATTTATTGTTTATCCAAGTATTGCATTGAATATATTTATACTAAAAATTATTTGTCTAAAAATCAAATGTAATTGGTTGGCTTATTTTTTATTTGTTTGTATTTTGCTAAGACTGTCAGGCCTATCACTTTTCCTACAGGCCACCATCGCTACCGGGAGTTAATATCAATTAAAAGATTAAGTGAGACAATACAGGATGTCTTACCTATAGGATGTATTAATTGTATGCATTTAGGTAGAGTCAGAGGGGAGAATGGCAGAAGCCAGACACTCTCTTGAAATCAGTTAAACCTTTCTATGTTCTCACACCCATATAGAAAAGCCTCTTTCCATAGAATTTCTTTTTAAAAGGATTTTTGTGGAACTCATATGGCACTGCTTTCAATGACTGTTTACTTCACTTCAGTGTAGTTTTTCTCATCTTAAATTCATTAGCAAATTGAAAACAACCTTATTAACAGAGCAGCTGGTTGCAGAGAACCCACAGTTTAATCTTGGTTGAAGCCTCTGTTCTGTTATGTCAAAATTCAACTCTGCTTTTGGCTGCCCTTACTGTATGCTTGTAAGAATGCAAACGTTCTTTAGTTTCTGCCTCCTTATTTTGTCTCTCTCTGCAAAAGGTCTGAGTAACCTTTGCACAGGCTGCCACGTTTACTGGCCTCTTACTCTGTCACCCTCCCTTTCCTTTTCCAATAATACAGATCTCCCTCTGAGCAGTATCCTCTACTCAATAATCTCTTCAACCTTTTTTGATCTTAGTGCTTTCTGATTCTACCTATTGCAGATAAAAGGCTGTCAAAATTTCTTTGTCAAAATGATTTTGATTTTTAAGATAATTGTCAAGATAAGGTAAAGAAATATATTCATATCAACCTACCAGATATTTGCTTTTTCTACTGATCTCAAATATAACTGAGCAACCTGTAAAAATAATCTTTCATTTAATTTACTTATCTGTGATTAGAGGGTAATATTTCCTAATAGGTGGCATTTTCTTCAAATTATTTTCATAGTTGATTTCCACTTAGACAATTGCCAGAGCAGAGTTTTGACATCAAATGTGATGTTTGGCCTTGTTTAGAATCCAAATGAGAAGCAAGATTCTGACTTCAAAAGCTGAAGTTCTACCATATTCCAAATAGGAACATTCTCTTAAATTCCAAGGGGTAGGTGTTCCTTTTTCCACTCAATACAGCAGTTTAGGCTAGAACTTAAATCCAGGAAATATCTTACTAGAAAACCTAAAATAACTTCAGTTGAATTGCTTCTGATTTTTTTTTTTTTCAGGCAATGAAATGTCTACCTCTAAAATATCCGCTGTGATATTTTCATGTCTGTTTTTTTCTTAACTTTTTAAAAAAATTGATGGTTCAACCAAAGCAAAATCAAAATTAAGCTCTTGCACTCAACCAAGTTGCAGAAAGAAAAATTAAATGGGGTACTCATAATTGCTTACATTATATAAAATGATTCTCTGACTTAGCTATGTTATTTTCTCTAAAACAAAGTTTTTTTTCATTATTTATGGTTTACTGTCTAGGTCATTCATGTCTGCTGTCATTATGACATTTTCCTAATTATCATTTTAGACCGTATAAGAACAGTATTTTTATCAGGTTTATGTATCTCTAGCAATATTTTTTTCTGACACTGTGAGAAAATAATGTTACACAAACATTAAAGGTAATTTTGTAAGAAAAAACATTTCTAGTATCATAAAATAAATCTATTTCTACTTACCTACATTGCTTTTAAACCCTTTCTTGAGCAAATATGTACATAATGTTTGTCATAGTGTACAATAAAATTTAGTCTATGTTTTAGTGTTTGAAAACTTTTACTTCATATAGTTATTTTAAGGATTACAGGAGAACATAACTGTAAAAGCATTTAGCATAATGCCTATCAAATAGGTACTTTAATCAATCTTTGAACTTGCAACTCTTAGTAAACTTTTTTTCTATGTTGTAAAGTTCATAATATCTAATCATGTTGATTTCTCAAAATTTATGCAGACACGGTCATTGTAGGGTTTTTTTCCCCCTTTTCTCCTGTTATTTTTCTCTTTTTATTACAGATAATAATGCAAAGAATGTTAGCATATTTTTCCTTTGCATGATTTTTTGGGAGACTGGGATTCCTGTATCAGAGGATCTGAGCATTGGGCTATCAAATATTATTCCAATTCCCACTGCTATCAAAACGATTAGAGTAAATCTGTACATGGTCACATTATCAGAATTGTTTCTTACTAAACTCAAAACAGATTTTAAAAATAACTGTAAAATATTGTTTATTTTTATAAGTATGTCTTTTATTTCTTGCACTACTATCAAAGCCCAACCTTTTCTACAATTTTATGTGCTACTTATTTCTTATTTGTTATTATCTTTGTCTGTTATCCATTTCCACCTATTTTATTTTTATTTTTATTAATTTATTAAGTTTAATTTACACAGTACCTGTATATAGTGTACAAGTTTTGGTTGTGGTAGCCAACTCAAAAGAGGGCTGGTTGGATTAGTGCTCCTTTTGAAGAGATTCAGGGAACCTAACTTGGAGGATAATGGCTCCTGAAGTGAAGTACAGGTTTCCAGAAAAGTTGCCAGAAGTGACAGATGAGTGAAAAAACTGAGGACGACAGTAAACAATTTCCTTACTAAAATAATTTCTTCTTTGGTATATTAGCCCATTTATGAATTTGGTTTTTGGAAATGGGATCATTTAGGAAAGCTGTCATACTTTAAAAGTTATTTTTGTCTAATTGTTTCAGACCTTGTTTTATTGACAGGTGGTTGATAGAAAGCAAGGAAAGCAAAACAGCTAAATTGTATGTAGTTGGACACTCTTAGCCTAAGAATGTTAACAATAACCTTGGCTTCAAAATGGGAAAATACATAAACAAATATATAAACAAAGAAAGCATTTTATGATTCCTTTGGTGAGAGGGTGTGGTAGTGGCTTTTTAATAAGCAAAAACACAGAAAATTCCAGATATAACTTCCTTCTCTTCTTTTTTACCTTTTCCACCTTTCCTTTTATTACCATCAATTAAAGGACCCAAAGATAAGAAAAAAATATGTATATGTACAAGGGGCCTTCAAAAAGTTCCTGGAAAGACTCATATCACTGCTTAGTTCTATTTTCCATGAATTTTTTTTTGTATGCATATTTATGGGGTACAGAGTTGACTGTTAGTATTTGTGTATAGTATGTGATGATCAAATCAGTTTTATTAGCAAGTTCATCATTTCTGATAGTAATTACTCTTAGTGTTCCTGACCCAATTACTCCCTACCCCCCCCTCTTTCTTACCTCTAGTAACTATAGGTCTGAAGTACCCTCATATCTACAAAATCTATTTCAGATGATTATCAGAAAATGGTTGATTCCTGTTACCTGTTCTGAGATTGGGGAAAAGAGGGGAGAGAGAGAGACAGAGAGAGAGAGAGATATTAAAACCTGAATACCTATCCTGATGGGATTCAGGAGATGCTACCCCAAATCATGCCAGCTTGGTGTACCGAAAATCAGTAGAACACTGAGGGTCTCTCTGACCTTCCCCCAACCCTTCTTCCCTAAAGCAGATTGTAAAACTAAAAAGGATTTTCTGACCTTTCCCTTAAGTAGGTCATAAGACCCTCACATGAGAGGTGCCCTCCCTATACCTAGAGGAAAGGAACATCCTTATTTCTGAAGCTGAATAATCACAGTGGAGAATCTGAACAAACAGGCCTTGCTAAGTTCTCCCCAGTTAATAACCCTTAGTTCACACCCTCTTTGTCCCATCCTATTTCTCCATGACTGTCCACAAATCATCAAACCTAGCATGAAAATATATGTTTAACCATTTCTTTGGGCCTTATGAAGGCTCTCGTGTCACATAAATCTTATTTAATAAATGTGTGCACTTTTTTCTTATTAACCTATCTTTTGTTATAGAGGCCTCAGCCATGAACCTAGAATAGGTAGAGGAAGAGATTTTTCTTTTTTTCTCCTACACTCAGAAGTGTACTTAAATAAATAATAGCAGGTTACTACTTTGAACAGAAGGAATATAATAAGTCAAGCCACCAAAAGGATATAAATACTTCAAGGAATACTGTATTACTGCTGTGGTTTGAATGTTTGTTCCCCCCAAAACTCATGTGGAAACTTAATCCCCACTTGACAGTATTGAGACATGGGGTCTTCAAGAAGTGATTGGATAATGAGGACACTAACCTCATGAATGGATTAATTCATTCATGGGTTAATGGATGAATGGGTTAATGGGTTACCATGTAAGTGGGCTGATGGTGTTTTAAGAAGAGAGACCTGGGTTCTCATGTTTAGTCCCCTCCCCATGTTATACACTGCACCACCTTGAAACTCTACAGAAAGACCCTACTGCACTATAGAAGGCCCTCATCAGAAGCATCCCCCCGATCTTGGACTTTCCAGCTTCCAAAACTGTAAGAAATAA
>NW_007765389.1:0-388 GCF_000696425.1 Galeopterus variegatus
TGTAACCCTGCCTCTGCCATGTGAACAACTTCAGGCTAGAGTGCTGTGGGAGGAATGGATAAGATGAGCAGAGTCCAGGTGTCCCCACCATGGCCACCCTAGACCAACCGACAGCCAGCAAGCCCCTGATATGAGAGAATCCAGCCAAGATTACCAGAGCACAGAGTACCTCCACCTGACTCACAGCTGAACACAGACTCAGAACAGACCAGAAGGGACCAGAAGATTTTCCCAACAGAATCTCATGAAGAAAAAAAAAAGTATTCTCTTGAGCCTTTGTAAATTTTGGGAGGGCATGTTACACAGCAATAGCTTACTGATTCAATGATCAATGCAAACAGAACTGAGCACATTCAGAATTATCTGTAGCTGCTTCTATTTGATATTT
>NW_007765389.1:5648-6212 GCF_000696425.1 Galeopterus variegatus
TAGACATGTATTTAACTAAATAATATTTAATATTTTATGGCCAAAAAATTATCCCAAAAAGTCAATTTTAAAAGAATAATTCGTTAAAATCAATTGAAATGCAGATAAGTACATAAATATGAGCATATGATAAGCACAGGTAAATCATAATGTTGATGTATGAGCTGATATATAAGCTTTTGAATATTTGACCAAACCATAATTTTTTTAGAAAACAACAAAAAAATTCTTTCACACCCACCATCATGGGAAAAAACTTTAAAAGCTGTCACACTGATTTGTGTTGAAATTTTTAAACAAATAGCAAAGCTGTACTCTCTAATTTTCCTGATGGAATACAATGTCTTTGGGAAATAATCACAGGAGAGAAAAAAAATTTAAAAATACAGATATTCCTTATCACAGGATTTCTCAGTCTCAGCACTACTGACATTCTGGGCCAGGTCACTATTCGTAGTGGAGTCTGTGCTGTGCATTGTAGAGTTTCAGCAGCATCACTGGTGTAACCAACACAAATATATTCCACTGCATGAGTGAGGAAATTACTGCAAAGTAAAGCTCATT
>NW_007765390.1:0-355 GCF_000696425.1 Galeopterus variegatus
TCTTCCTACTGGGTACATACCCAAAGGAGTGGAAACCATCATGTTGACGGGACACCTGCACTGCCATGTTTATCACAGCTCTATTCACAATAGCCAAGATCTGGAACCAACTTAAATGTCCATCAATGGACAGTTGGATAAAGAAAATGTGGTATATCTACGCAATGGAATACAACTCAGCCATTAAAAAGAATGAAATTCTGTCACTCGCAGCAACATGGATGAGCTTAGAGGACATTATGTTAAGTGAAATAAACCAGACACACGGACAGAGAAATACCATGTTCTCACTCGTATATGGAAGTTAAATAAGTTGATTTCATAGAGGTAGAAAGTAGAAAAGTGGTTACTAGAA
>NW_007765390.1:5996-6212 GCF_000696425.1 Galeopterus variegatus
ACAGAAAATAACAAATGCTGGTGAGGATGTGGAGAAAGAGGAACTCTTACACATTGTTGGTAGGAATGTAAATCAGTGCAGCCACTATGGAAAACAGTATGAAGGTTTCTCAACAAATTACAGATAGAACTACCATATCCAGTGGGATCCAGCAATCTTCCTACTGGGTACATACCCAAAGGAGTGGAAACCATCATGTTGACGGGACACCTGCAC
>NW_007765391.1:0-225 GCF_000696425.1 Galeopterus variegatus
AGACAACTCTTTCCTGAGTTGTACCTCTGAATATTTCCTTTTGTAGTATCTTGCAAGGCACGTTTTCCCTCTCCCCACTTCTAGTATAATGCTATTTGCATTTGACATAATCGTTTTAAAATCATTTAATCATTTAGGACAGAGTGAATCTTCCCTCCCACAGGCCCTTCCCCCAAAAGCTACATGGGTCAGATTTATATATTTCTATATAAAGGAACAGCCAAG
>NW_007765391.1:5931-6212 GCF_000696425.1 Galeopterus variegatus
ATAACAGTCGAAGCCAGGCCATTCACTTATGACCTTTAAAACTATGTAACTTCATCACCAGCTATAAAACCCTATGATAACAAAACAGAGATTGACTACCAGTCATGCAGGCAGATGTTGGAGATGATTCAGGTACAGTCAACCTCGCTATTCACACACCAGAAGTCCTCCTTGAGAAACAAAATCTAGACTTGTTGGATTTTTTTTTTCTCTTTCAGTCATTTCATTTTTTTTTTTTTTTTGTCTTTTTCCGTGTCCGGCAACGGATCGCAACCCTCAGT
>NW_007765392.1:0-310 GCF_000696425.1 Galeopterus variegatus
CTGCGCTATGTGCTGGAGATACAAGAAGGAAAGAAACAGAATCTACCTTTGAAGAGCTCACAGAGTGGCTGGGGGCCTAGGTGAGCAGGGAAGGGGAGCTTAAATGAGGGCAGTGCAATATGACATGTGCCAGAAAAAGTGTAGGCAAAGGAAGTATGGAAACATAGGAGAGGGGTAGGCTTACTCTGCCTGGGGGGAGTGAGAAAAGGCTTGCCCAAGGTGAGCATTTGCTTTCTGTTTTTATATTTCTTTAAATTTTGGATCAGGTCATACAGTCATATACTTCAAATGCAATCATGTTCCACATAAC
>NW_007765392.1:1220-2125 GCF_000696425.1 Galeopterus variegatus
GGTCAAGATGGCGGAATAGATGGTCCCCAGAATCACTCTCTCCCACAAATCAACCAATTTATAACTATAAAAAAGCAACGACAGCCAAGCTGGGGCCACTAGAGCTCAGAGGAAGAGAATGAGAGACCTACAGAGTGCATGAAGGTGGGAGAAGCCACAATGAGGGAAAGAAAGAACTGCTCCGACTGTTTCCAGCCCTGGATGCTTCAAGGCTGCAGCTGTTGAGTGCACAGAGTAGGGGCTGGCAAAAGCTGCAGGTGTGCCCTTCAGATGAAGTTGCTTGGAGGCGGCAGGGGAGAAGAGAGCCTTGGTGGCCCAAAGGCCAGAAATACCACTAATAGTGTTCCTATGGACCCACATAGGAATGAGGAGCCACAACAACTGAAAAAAAAGAGCCACTCAGAGGCCAGTGAGTCATTGCAAGGGACCAAAGCACAGCCCATTCCATGGGAAGTGTTTAGAGCACAGGCAGTCGGGGAGACAGACCTATCGGAGGAACACTGGGGCACAGCAAGGACAGCTGATCTGTCCCCCAATCAGCATAGGGCCACTCAGCAGAGACTGGTCAGGAATGTAGAATTGCATGGGGTGTAATTTGCTGAAAAGAGTCAGGCCCATGTCAGAGTTTCTACACAACCCAGGTGTACTGGATCTCATAAGACCTGGAAGTACTTACAAAATCAACCATTTAAACCTGAGCTGCATAAAAAGCCTTCCCCAGGGAATCAGCAGCAAAGCAGCAATTTAGCTTAACTACAGGGCTCAAGTGCTGGACTCCACAAGAAGTTCCCCCATTTTAGAAGTAAGCAAAGTACAACAAATTAGTTCCAGAGCACAGTTTAAATGGTGGGAACAGCAAATAATCCAACACAGAACTGAAAGAAAATACAAAGTACCCACAACCA
>NW_007765392.1:3401-4712 GCF_000696425.1 Galeopterus variegatus
AAACACTGTTGCTATAACACCAAAGTTATTGCATTGTGGGCCCGCACAGTGCATTGTGGGCGTGCACTTAAGGCATCTTGGAAGTGGTGTGCGACCACTTCTCAATATGTTTGGAAAAACTTCAGCTCCTTCCATCTATGTTGGGGAATTAACAGGAGTTTTTGTGCCTATCATCTTATCTTGCGTGATCTCAAAAATTTGTGGATAAAAGTTATCCCATTTCACGGGAAGGAGGTCACTGTATTTATTCCTCTCTATCCTTATGGGGGAACTGCAGGATTAAATGTCCTTCTAGCCTTGCTGTTTCCTGTGGATACCCTTAGCAATGGGCAAGACTTAGCAAAGGGGACCTGGACTGTGCTGAGTGGCAGAGGGTAGACCTTCTGGTTCCATGGAAGACTGTCAGCCACAGAGTGAACAAACAGCTCCTGTGGCTTTTGACCGTATTTGCAGTGTCTCTTAGAAATGTGAGCAGAGGCAGAAGAGGACACCATGCCGAAACGCTTGTAGGATCAGGCTCATCTCAGAGCCCTCAGGCCACGACTTTGGTGTCCACGTGGCGGAGCGCAGCCCTCTCTGCTGTGGGAACCTGGCTAAGCACATATGTGAATCTTCCTTTGTCACTAGATGGCAGAATATAATTAAAATGTCACAATTTCTTACATATCACTGGAAGGCGTTTCAAGTGTCTTCTCAATGACCTCCTTCATTACTTTGCAATATTTGCTAATGCTATTTAGAGCTGGACAATGAAATAAAATTTCATTCCGCAAACGCTTCCTATATTGATCCAGGATTTTACTTTTTTCATTTAACTTGCTTACTTCTTAGGGAGAAGCATCCTTGACGTAAAGCATGTTCTCTTCCTAATGGCTACTGTTTGGACAATCCAAGCTTCTTATTTTTACATATTGTTTTGTTATTCTTTGTGGGATAGAAATAAATACCCGTTACCTGTAAAATTTCCAATAATTTTATTGTAATGCATAATGTGATAATCCATTTCATAAAATAAAAATCTATGAGTCCACATTGATGATAAATAGCTTTACTGATTTTCCTAATTATGAAGAAAATAAATTCTTATTCAAAACTTCTGAAAATTCAGAAAAGTATAAAGAAGAGAAAAACCCCAGTAATCCAATTTTCCAGAGAGACCAATTGAAAGGAGAATATGGTGCACCAGAATAATTGATCTTATCAAGTTGATGATGCAAAATTCTAAAAAATCACACGAATAAATATGCACATCGTAAAATATAATCCTTGGCTACCTGAAGCCTTGGGTCAGCACTTAGAACAATGTATGCT
>NW_007765392.1:5933-6211 GCF_000696425.1 Galeopterus variegatus
CAGCCCTTTGCCTTAGCTGGGTTGGGTACACCTTTTTTGCAAGGGTTGTTGTATTTTCCTCCCTCCTCACTTCCTCTTCAAACTCCACTGTTACATGAAGGTCCCAGTCAATTCCCCTTCGCAGAGTGCTAATACCACAAAACTTGACTGTTTGGCCCCACTTCTCTTTCCCCACTCCCACTTCCCCATGCATTGGATGCTTGCTACATGTCAGGCACTGCGCTATGTGCTGGAGATACAAGAAGGAAAGAAACAGAATCTACCTTTGAAGAGCTCAC
>NW_007765393.1:0-299 GCF_000696425.1 Galeopterus variegatus
AGACACAAATCCTGTAGCAAGGATATTAGAAACCAATTATTTAGCCAATTAACAAATATTTGTTAAGATTACATTTTGTGAAAGAGACTAAGTTACAGAGGCACTGGTGAACACAGTGGAGAAGATACCTACTCTCATGGTCTTTGCTTTCTTTTTTTTTTTTTGTCTTTTTCGTGACTGGTAAGGGGATCGCAACCCTTGGCCTGGTGGTGTCCGCACCGCGCTCAGCCAGTGAGCACACCGGCCATTCCTATATAGGATCCAAACCTGCGTTGGGAGCGACACTGCACTCCCAGTGC
>NW_007765394.1:0-425 GCF_000696425.1 Galeopterus variegatus
CTCTGCTAAGGTTGTAATAAATGCCCTGCTAACTTGGCTAACTGCTGGTGTTCTGGGCCTTTCTAGGTCTGGGCAGAGATGCACCAAGTGTGTACATATGTGTGCACATGTGCACATATGCACACACATGTGCACACATGTACATACAAACAGCTCACTGTACTCACTAGGTAGTATTTCCCACTCTTCCTCCCGCAAGTGAAGCTGAGTGGATGGGGTTTCCTCCAGAGCTTGCCCTGGAGATGCTGTTAATGTAATGTATTTTAGACCATTTCCTTTGTTCTTAGGGGAATATGCTAAGAAATTAACAGTGGTAGATCTGGGTGGTTGAATTATGGGGGAACCTTCCTTTTTTTCCCTCCCTTAATTATTTCTATTTTGTAGCTTTTCTGCAATGAGCACGGTCACCTGTGTAATAAAAAAAA
>NW_007765394.1:5825-6211 GCF_000696425.1 Galeopterus variegatus
CCTGCCAGACACTGAGACAGGTGCTGAGAAGCAGATGCAGGAGAACATGGCAGATGAGGCCCCTTCTCTGGGGCTGACTGGTTGGGGGAGGGGCAGGGGAGATGGTCACCAACATTTCATGTGTAAGGAATATGATGAAAGGGGGTCTTGGAGTACCCTGGGAGTGCACAGGGACTCAACCTCAGCAGGCAACTTAGAAGCCCAAATGGATTGAATTACGTTTAATCCACCTTCCCCTGCCTAGAGGAACTTGAACCAAACCGGAGGACAGGCCATTTCTGCCACCTGGAGCCATAGCCGCCTGCCTCTCATTTGAAGAAACACTCTCTGCTAAGGTTGTAATAAATGCCCTGCTAACTTGGCTAACTGCTGGTGTTCTGGGCCTT
>NW_007765395.1:0-2288 GCF_000696425.1 Galeopterus variegatus
TACACTCAAAAATCAATTTATACTGCAGAGCTCCTTGTGAACTCATTTTCCCTGTTTTGGTTATAATCCAAGTGCACGCATAGCATTACTTCTGGGTTTTTGTTGTTGTTGTTGTTGTTTTGTTTTGTTTTGTTTTTAAGCATTTCAGTGAGGAAAGGCAAAAGATAATACCCATAAACTATGAAATAGAATTTGATTTCACCCAAACTTGCCATGCTTTGGACACCTTTTCTTGTTCTTTCTTTTAATTTATGTTGGATGGTTCACGTAAGAACCAGCGTGTATTTTTATTTTCTCTTACTATTTCATTAAGCCATTTGAGAATATATTCTGCCCCATGCATGGATTTGTTTCAAGTTGCTTTGCTTGGTGAGCACCGTCATCATTTTGAAAGGGCCTTATTTTGTTGTTGTTTGAGAATACCTCATGCTCAAAACATTAGAAAGTACACTTGTGATTTATGGATACAGGAAAAGTAGAATTCAATCTGTGTCACTCAAGTATGGCAGGGTCAGGGTGGTTCAGAGAGAAAGATAATAGGTGACAATACTGTTTGCTATGCAGGTTCCAGGGATCTAGAAATCAATAAGCTAAGAAGTGCAATGTTTAAATCCAGTTGCTATGAAATCCAACCGCTATGAAAGACAAGCAATCACATCAGCTGACTTTACTTTGAAAAGATAAATGGGGAAAGGGTGGGGGGAGTGTTCCTTTCTGGATGCAGTTAGTAGTATCTGTTGTGCAATAAATGTCACCACACTGTGATAGCTACTCAATCTTTATTCCTCGTGCCATGGTATAAGAGGAGGAGATGCAAAAAGATGATACAAGTGTTTGAAAAGACAAGACCACTGGGAATCAGTGGTCTCCAAAGCAGTGTGTGCCCCCCACTATCCACTGCGGTGTTGGAGGATACAGTAAAACTTTAATTTTTTATTTTAAAAAAGAAAATAAGAAAATAAGCTCTACTAGAATGGAAAGCCAGTGCCTTTCTTTTTATTTTTGTTTTTCCACTTATTGTCATCATCATCATTGTTTGAGTCTATTTGCCCCACCGTCTACTCCAGACTCAGAGCTCTTTCCACGGCAGATTCCTTTTCTTCCATCTGAGAATGGATGACTTTATTCAGTGGCAGTTGGCCCTGGTCTGTTAGTCAAAAAGTGAAAGCAGCACTCGCACACTCCTTACTGCCTCAGGAGGTCACAGTCATAACCCCTCGGGCTCTAACTAGGGCCTTTCCATCACTGGATTTGCCTGGCCTACACTGTAGAAGTTGTCCGATCACACCCCAGCCAAGGGTCAGTGTGTACTGTCTATTTGCTTATTATTGTTTGTATTGTTAATGCTCCCACAACTTGTCATTGAATAACAGTCAACACAAAAGCTCAGAATTCCTATGTTACATGTGACTGAATAAAATCCAGAACCCTCAACCAAGTTTTCTGAAAGAAGAGCTCTGGGCAGCAGCCCCCGACCTCCTCTGTCTTGATTTTCTTGCCCCCCTGGGCGCTTTCACTCTGAATCTTTGTTTCTTCAGCCTCCTGACAGTCCCCATATTCCTTACAGTGATTTGCACAGTCCTTTTGAGCCTGATTGACATTCTCTGGAAAGAAAAGGGAAAATGACACTTTATTCTCCAGACAGGAGGGAGTTGTGTTTTTGGAAGGAAAAAAACACCGAAAAACCTAATTGCAAGATCATGGGGTGGCTTTGATGAAGAGAGCCATTGAAAGCATGGGGCTGAGAATCTTGCACCTGACTGATACGAGGCTTTCCTGTGTAGATAAAAACATAAAGAGCACAGAGCATCAGTTAGACTTTTTAAAAATCTGATAAGGAATAGTAAGCTGTGCAACCAGGCACTTGCCTTCTTTTATGAGGAGATCAACCCAGTTGGAAACCTTCCACTAACTTCGCTACCCACCTGGGTGGGAGTGGGGGATTGATAATGTCAGATAGTAATTAAACTCTCGGCAGCAGTTTTTCTGGCCCACTGGATGAGTGCCTACTTACTGTTGCTCTCAGTCCTCTTCTAAGAGGAAGGCAAAGTAATCTTTATTCAAAGAGAACTAGAATTTTCTCAAGCCGGAAGACAAGTTTTTTGGTGGGGGGTGGGGGATGCGAATGGGCCAGCTGGAATCTGAGGTGAACAGCACCTCACCAAATGCTTGGCTTTCTGAGCACTCTAAGGCCTCCCTTCCCACTGTCCATATTCTTCCTGGGAGCTTCTGAGCATCTCTAGACTAATGCCTTTTTTTTTTTTTTTTTTTTTTTTTTTTTTTTTTTG
>NW_007765395.1:5857-6211 GCF_000696425.1 Galeopterus variegatus
GTGCAGTCACTTTTCCTCCAAGCCCTTTGAAGACAATGAAGGAAATTCCAGTACTATTCCACGAGAAATTCCCAGTGAAGCACAATTGCAGAGAAGGACGCTAATCCTGGGACATTTGTTTTACGTAATTATAGCCCCTAGATAAGCAATTGCCACATTACAGGCAAATAAAAATAGTACACACTCAAAAATCAATTTATACTGCAGAGCTCCTTGTGAACTCATTTTCCCTGTTTTGGTTATAATCCAAGTGCAAGCATAGCATTACTTCTGGGTTTTTGTTGTTGTTGTTGTTGTTTTGTTTTTAAGCATTTCAGTGAGGAAAGGCAAAAGATAATACCCATAAACTATGAA
>NW_007765396.1:0-378 GCF_000696425.1 Galeopterus variegatus
ATTTAATAGATGGACAGATAGGCTAAAGGAACATGGGAATTTCTGGGGAATTAACTAGCAGACACTGCAAGTGTAAATTGGCACAAAAGAAATGCACCTACCCTATGATACTGCTATTTTATTTCACTATACACGGTACAGCAATTTTTCTGTGTAATACAAGTCATTGAAACTCACAAATTAGTGTAGTGGATGAGAACAAACATCTTTTAATGGTTTGAAGGAAAATTCCCATATCAATTTTTTGTTTGTTAACACATTTAAAATAAAATAGAGATGTAGTATTTTCATATTTTAAAATGCATCTTTAAAAACTCATCATGAGTTCTATAACACCTATACCTGGCTGCTATCTAAATTTCTCCATTCTTGCCACAA
>NW_007765396.1:5973-6211 GCF_000696425.1 Galeopterus variegatus
GATTCAAAGAGACTGATGATATTAATTTCTTGATATTTTAACAAATATAAAGAAAAATGGAGAGAATTCTTTTGTTATGCATTAGGATAGAATGTACAAAATGCACGTGAGTTTTATGACCACAATACCTTTAATCTACTAAAGAAATGTGAGCTAATTTTAATATCATCAACTGCCCACATTCAAATTCCCCAATTTATCCCACAGTGTATCAGGTTGTCAAACCAAGATTTGATAA
>NW_007765397.1:0-718 GCF_000696425.1 Galeopterus variegatus
TTTATAGCAGTTTAAGTTCTACAGAGAAATTGAGCAGAAAATATGGGTAGTTCACACACACGCACATACACACACGCACACACACACACACACGCACAGTTTCTTCTATTATTGATATGTTACATTAGTGTGGTTCATTTGTTATAATTATGAATTAATGTTGATGTATTATTATTAACTTAATTGTATATCAGGGTTCCCTCTTTGAATTGTGTAATTCTATGGGTTTTGCCAAATGTATAATGTCACGTATTAACCACTGCAGTATCATACAGAATAGTTTTGTTGCCCTAAAAATTCTTTGTGCTCCACCTATTCATCCCTCTCTACCTCATTCCCTGAAATCCTGGCAACCACTGATTTATTTTCATTATCTCAAACATTTATCATTTCTTTGTGTTCAACACATTTAAAATTCTCTCTTCCAGCTAATTAAAACTATACTATACAATAAATTGCTGTTAACTCCAGCCACCCCACAGTGCGGTAGACCACTAGGTAACGCTCCTCCTGTCTAGCTGTACTTCTGTGTTTGTTAACCGGCTGCTCCTCACTATCCCTCCTTCCCCCACCCTTTCCAGCCTCTGGTAGCCACTGTTCTATTTTCTGCTTCTGTGTGATCAACTTTCTTAGCTTCCACATATGAGCAAGCACATGTGGTATTTCTCTTTCTATGCCTGCTTACTTCACTTGACAGAATGTCCTCCAAGCTCATCTA
>NW_007765397.1:6003-6211 GCF_000696425.1 Galeopterus variegatus
TTGGTTAGTCTAGCTAATAGCTTATCAATTTTGTTTATCTTTTCATAAAATCGACTTTTTTGTTGATTATTTGTATTTTTTAAAAATTTGATTTATTTCTGCTGTGATCTTTATTATTTCTTTCCTTCCGCTACTTTTGAGTTTGGTTTATTCTTGCTTTTCTAGTTCCTTAAGATGCATTGTTTGATTATTTATTTGAAATCTTTCT
>NW_007765398.1:0-239 GCF_000696425.1 Galeopterus variegatus
AGACAAGTAGTGAACTTAAGTACTTAACAAAAACAAATCCAAATCCTCACTGGGGGGAGGGACCCATCTTTAATCTCAGGTCTTAAAGAATCCCTGTCCCCACCAACCAAATGAGTAGTTCACAATCAAAATTCACACACACGCAATAAACAAGAAACCATGAACAAAAATCTGAAGAAAAAAATAGCATAATTAGACCCTCAAATATTTCAGATATTGGCATTATCAGGCTTAGAATA
>NW_007765398.1:5941-6211 GCF_000696425.1 Galeopterus variegatus
ACACTAGAGGAAATCAAGAAATTCAAAGAGAGAAAGGGAGGTGCAAGGGAAAGAGAGAGAGGAGAGGGGAAAGGAGGGAGGAAGACAGCAAGGGAACGAGGAAGAGAGGAGGGAAGAATATAGAGGAGGGAGGGAGAAAGGAGGGGAAGGGTTTTGGCAGTGGCCCTCATGCCTGGAAGCCAAGCGGCTGCTGGAGATGAGGCCGTGGAGTGGGGGTGGAGGGGTGGGCACAACCAGGACTTGGCCCAGCCCCCATTACAGAGGGCCTCA
>NW_007765399.1:0-256 GCF_000696425.1 Galeopterus variegatus
GATTCTACTACTAACCCCATTTTACAGGTGACAGAACTGAAGCACATAAAGGACAGGCAGCTTTCCCAGTGTCATACAGCTGGGAAGAGCAGAGCCAGGATTCAAACCAAGCAGCTTGATCCTAGAAGCCACATCTGTCTTGTGCCCAGGACTACCCATCATCCTCACCCGACTTCTACATCCCAACCAGCTACCACAAAACCCATGGAGACCTAGTGACTTGCTCAAGGTCAAGGAGAGACCGTGAGAAATTAGT
>NW_007765399.1:5955-6211 GCF_000696425.1 Galeopterus variegatus
ATCACAGCTCATGCCACCTTAAGCCTAGGCACCCTTATTAATACCCTTCAGTTACATACCTTTTTCTGTTTACACACATACATGGCATGGTCTCTTTTCTGAGGCATCATTATCATAGCTACGTTTATTGAAAGATTACTATGTTAAAGGCTTCATTCTTAATCATGTATTTCACCCTCACAATTCTTTGAGATTGATTCTACTACTAACCCCATTTTACAGGTGACAGAACTGAAGCACATAAAGGACAGGCAGC
>NW_007765400.1:0-6211 GCF_000696425.1 Galeopterus variegatus
GTTTTACATTTTTTGCTCAGGATTTCTTTGGCTATTTGGGGTCTTTAGTTGTTCCATATGAACTTTAGGACTTTTTTTTTTTCTGTTTCTGTGAGAATGTCAGTGGTATTTTGATGGGGATTGCATTCAATATGTATATTGCTTTGGGTAGTATGGACATTGTCACAACATTACTTCTTCCAATCCATGAGCATGGAATGTTTTTCCATCTTTTTGAGTCCTCTTAATTTTTTTTCAGCATTGTTTTGCAGTTCTCATTGTAGTGATCTTTATCTCTTTGGTTAAATGTATTCCCAGGTATTTTATTCTTTTGGTAGCTATTGTAAATGGGGTTGCTTTCTTGATTTATTTTTCTACTTGTTCATCATTGCTGTATAAGAATGCTACTGATTTTTGTGTATGGATTGTGTATCCTACAACTACACTGAATTTATTAGCTATAGGAGATTTTTGGTAGAGTTTATTATTATTTTTTTTATATATATAGGATCATGTCATCTGTGAACAGTGACAATTTGAGTTCGTCTTTTCTAATGTGGATGTCCTTTGTTTCTTTCTCTTGCCTGATTGCTCTGGTTATTATTTCCAATACTGTGTTGCAAAAATCCTCAACAAGTATTAGCAAAGAGAATACAAAGGCACATCAAAAAGATTATACACCATGATCTAGTGGGATTCATCCCAGGGATGCAAGGATAGTTCAACATATGCAAATTAACAAATGTACTACACCACATCAACAAAAGTAAGGGCAAAACCATATGATTATCTCAATAGATGCAGAAAAAGCATTTGGCAAAATTCAGCATCCCTTCATGATAAAGACCTTCAACAAATTAGTTATAGAAGGAAGGCATGTCAACACAATAAAAGTCATATATGATAAACCCACCACCAGCATCATCCTGAATGGAGGAAAAATGAAAGCATGTTTTGAGAATAGGAGCAAGACAAGGGTGTTTACTAACACCACTCCTATTCAATGTAGTACAGTATTAAAGGTACAAGAACATCCAAAAGGAAACATAATCAGCTGATAGGCACCATTATCTACAATTAGAAAAATTATGTTTATTATTCTGTCGGGAAGATGAGTACCTTATGCTTCATATTTTCATTTAACAGATTATTTTTGGCTTCATTTTATAAAATTAAAATATCCATTAAGACATTTTTCCACAAAAGGAAATATTTTCCTCTAAAGCAATAGGCTCTTCTCTCCTGGTAACAAGAGAATTGACAGAATGATACATCCCTTAACATCAGTTTCCTGTAGGAAGAAACTCAGTCTTTTTCTGGTTATTTATCAATTATTAATAAAGTTAATGTTTACAATTTTGCTCTAATTGGACCATATTGGTCAGAGCCAATCACTGTTAACAATTTGAGAAATATGCTCCAATAAGAACTATAATTAACATCAGCTTCTCCAGAGCTTTTTGTGGAAGACTTTTCCAAAGCACTTGGCAAGAATAGGGATGCCAATCCAGAGATTAGTATGACAGAAAACGTATTTTTTTTCCTACAGGGAGACTTTCTTTCTTACGTTAACAATAAATCTATTTTCATAGAAAGCAAAAAGTATAAGAAACAATAAAATACATTGCTAAGGACAGAAAATTGTGTTTGATATCTTTTTAATGGATTCACAATTTAATTTTTTTATAAGCAATTCTGATTTTCCTAGAATATATACATATTTATTTTAGGAACCAAACCAATAAGATGCTTTAAAATAGAGTGAGCCAAGAAGTTAGAGTTCTAGATTTTGCTTTTTTTTTAAAATCAACCAATACCTTTTATAAATAAATCACTTGAATTTCAAAATTCAGAGTTTATGTAGCTAAATTTGAGGAAGATAAGATGCATCAAAGAAATTGTTTATGCTTTTTGTTGAATATTTATACAACCTTATTTTATTGAAGCTGATTTTGACAACAGTAAGACACAAAGTTGTTTTGTGCTTTTTAAAGAAAGAAACTAATTATAATAGCAAAATGCCATTGATTGTTAAATACATTTTGATTTCAGAGATGTCAAATTATGATAACATGAGTGACTCAGAGGTGAATATGATTTTATCAGTTCTGGGGAAAGATATGGCAAAATCATAAACAAAGAGACAAATGCACTCCCTTATGGATTAAAAAATGAGCAATTCATTGTCAAGACTTGTCTTAGACAATAATTATTCCTTGCTAAGTTTTTTAGTGTACTTATATTTACACTCAATTTGGATAATACATTTCTATAGAAAATCCAAGCAAATTTTTCAGGTAAACTTGTATCATTGTTTATATGATGATATTAGGAGGATATTTATTTTTAAAATCCTTAATCCTGTTAAATTGCTATCTTTGGTAGTATTGAAAATTATATGGTAGAGACAATTTTTTTTTAAAAATAGTCAATATATTGAAAATGATAAGGGTATACCTTAATGGTAAAGCACCGTGATATAAAAGAATCAAAGAAATTAACATTCAAATCCTTGGCACAGCTTTAATGAAAATGGAAAGGAAAAAAGGAATTTGCTATCAAAATAAACATTATAATGTGAATATTGTAGTTTCCTTACCCCCCCCCCCCCCGGGGGGGGGGGAAATCTCGGAAAAATTTTTTTTAAAAAAAAAAATTTAAAAGGGAAATTTTGTGTTTCCTTCCCCCCCCCCCCCAGGGGGGTGAGCAATCTCAGTAACATGTTCATTAGATCAAACATTAATTTATTTCAGTATGTTGTATTTCCACAAATTTGCATTCTCTACTTTTTTTCATTTATCCAGTGAATGTCCAGTCAAAACAGTAAGATTTAGTGTCCCTTGACCATATCATGAAGTCAGTTACACCATTAAAAGACCATTATTTGTCAGAAATTCTCTTAAGACTAGTTAGCAATATACCAAAATCAAAAGTTTGAATAGCACTCACTTTGCAAATTGCAGCAAAGATACAATAATCTAAATGTCTAATCAAACTGGTAGGACTAGGTAAGAGCAAAGGGCTGGTTGAAGGGAAATAAGGTATTTGTTAATTTCTTTTCTCTGAAATACTTCAAGCTATTCCAAAAGACTAGAGAACTGAATAAGAGAAGGGCTAGAAAATTTTGGTACTAAGTCATGGATGTCAGTGGATATCTAGTAGATATTATCAAGTAGATACTAATCTACTAGTATTCTAATGGGGTGCCATCACCTTCAGACATATATCTTGATCCGAGATTGTTAATTTCCATTTCTAGAATCAGGAAAGCTCTCTCATGCTGGCTGGCAAGATGACAGCTTGTAGTTATATGCCTCTATTACCCCTACAGCTCCTCATTTCTGAAAAAAACAATTGTTTGGCACAAGTTTCAAGAAATATTGATTGGCTCACCTGGTTTCAAGTGTCCATCAGTGAGCCAGTCATAAGGATGAGGGTTGGAGTAATAACTAGACAGACATGAGTAACTGAACGCACTTTGTTCTGGAATTATAGCAATGGGAAGCTTCTCACCTGAAACATGAATTAAGCATGTTTATATATGTTCCCTTAATAGGGGTGAGAGATTGTGGTAAATCCACCCTTACAAGTAGAAAGGTACACAGAAAAGCTTTTTGGAAACTCATGTTAAATACATGCATATTATTTACGTATGTTTATTTATTGATTCTGCAAGATATCAAAATATCCTTTCCATAGAGCTTAGCATGTTATCTAATTCTACAGTTACTTTTGTACCTGTGTGCTGTGGTTTGAATGTTTATGTCCCCACCAAAATTTATGATGAAACTTAATCCCCATTGTGGTAGTATTAAGAGGTGTATCCTCTTGTGAAGTGCTTAAGACATGAGGGCTGTAAATGATCAGTGTCTTATAGAAGGGCTGGAGGGAACTTGCTTAGTCCCTTCTTGCCCCTTCATTTTCTGCCATGTGAGGAAGCTGCCATGGGAAGACACCATAGATGGTGCAGACCCTCATCAGACACCAATCCTGCCAGCACCTTGATCTTGGACCTTCCAGACTCCAGAACTGTGAGAAATAAATTTCTGTTCTTTACAAACTACTCAGTCTTGAATATTTTGTTATAGTTGCACAAATGGACCAGAACACTGTGTTATTTCCCCTTCACATGTTTATCCATCTTTTTGTTTCCCAAATCACCTAGCTACTTGCTTCTCTCACAGTAGACTTCATGATATATTTGCAAACAAATGAAATAATATATACACACCAAGTGACACAAGTAGCTATTTTTTATATAATGATGTTTCCAGAATTAAGGATCTATATGAATGAGAATAAAATAGGGCTTGAGATTGTGTCAAGAAAATTGAGAAAGAACCATTTGGCTTTTGGTAGTTCTATTTTGATATGTTTAAGTATTTTGAACAGATTTTTTTCCTTCTGCTCAACCCAATTTATCTTTCTGAAAGCTGAGCCCACAGAAGGCTGAGATAGAAAAAAGAAGGCCTTTGGTTAAGTGACTCAAAGCAGATAGGTCAGAGACTCTGAGCATCACTACTCACAGGCAACATTAGAAGAGGCTAATTCTGGCAGTGCAAAATAAGTGTTACACATTTTTGACCTGGAGAGGAAATGTAATGTTGAGACCATTTTTCTGCATCTGAAGATTTTCAAGTCCCCCACCTTGCCCTAGCCTCCAACAACATTAGAACCTGACAAAGCAGAATGACGATGATGAAGCAAAAATGAGTGGCACACAGCAAAAGGGGAACAGAATGGTTAAAGCTATTGATGGACTATGAGGGAGAGAAAAAAAGGAGAGGAGTCCTAAATAGAAATTCCCCTGCCGCGCGTGACTGTGTTGATCAAGAGATGGCATAAAGTTTAAGAAAATGTGGAAACAGGGCTGGCCCGGTGGCACACTGCTACAGTGCGCCGCTTGGGAGCGCGGTGGCGCTCCCGCTGAGGGTTCGGATCCCACATACAGACCGGTTCCCACTCACTGGCTGAGCGAGGTGCGGGAGCAACACTGAGGGTTGCGATCCCGTTGCCGGTCCTGGTCCAGTACGGGCGCGACACTGAGGGTTGCGATCCGTTGCCGGACACGGAAAAAGACAAAAAAAAGAAAAAGAAAAGAAAATGTGGAAACAGACTTCCTGGGTTTAAATTGCAGTTCTGCCAATCATCAACTCTGGCATTTTGGACAAATTAATTTCTTTTTGCTTCAATTTCTTTATTTGCAAGTAAGGTTTCTACTTAACTTAATTGCTGTGAGCAATAATTGTGATTTAAAAAATGTGATACTTTATGCACAATGTGTAGCATATTCTATTAGTCAGAGTAGGTTAACTTCTGTAACAATTCCAAAATTCTAGTATTGGTGACTTAATAATTAAAGTTTATTTCTTTCAATCCCACCTGAGTTCAATGCAGATGGAAGCAAATGATTTCTAAAAGCTAGGTTTATATCTCAGAGGACTGGTGAGTCAGACTCCTTCCACTGCTTTGCTCTGCCCACCTTGTGGTCATAAAAATCCATAAGCAGATGAAGTGAGAGACTGAGCATTACATGGGATAATTTTTAAAGATTTTCTGTAACTGGCAACTTTAATTTCAGTCAGAATCCATTTGCCAGAACCCAGGGGCATGGCCACATGACTTTAAGGGAGGCAGAAAAACTGTGTCTTGCTGTGAGTCCTAAAGGAAGAAAACACACTATTGATGTTCATCACTTGCAGGCTCTGTCACATACAGTTTTTGTCCCTTATAAATGTAAGCTATTATTGTTCCTATTAGAAGAACAGTCCTATGCAATTAATTTGAATACAATAAAGGCTCATGCTCAACCTTCACCATCTCTGGATTGTACATGGGCTTAATTTTTCAAGTTTAATCTAAAACTAAGAACAATGTGTCATATTTTTCTGCAATGGTTGGATTGACTGGATAACAGTAAAGACCAATATTTATGAATTGTGCTATCCATATCTTTAATAACCAAGGTTAGATTACATGAAATATACTTACATTTTGTTTGTGACAGGTCATCTGTAGAGCTAGAGCTAGGACCTGGAGCTCACAGTCCCCTTGAGCCCATTCACAAACCCTTCACATGCAGGTCTACGAGCTAGGTAACCAAACAAAATCATCCTTGGAGCCTTGGCTGAAGTAGGAATAGTCTTTATTCAGCACACACAAAACTATGAACCAAGCAGTCCACAGAGAAACTCAGAAACTCAACTGCTACTGGCAAAGTCCAAAGAAAAAC
>NW_007765401.1:0-342 GCF_000696425.1 Galeopterus variegatus
AGGCCCCAAGCTGATTGGATGGTGCTGCCCGTAAGGGCAGATCTTCCCCACTCAGTCCACTGACTCACATAGCAATCTCCTCTGGAAACACTCTCACAGACACCCAGAAGTAACGCTTTACCAGTTTTCTAGGAATTTCTTAATCCAGTCAACTTGACACCTAAAATTAACCATCAAAGATACTAAGCTTGTTTTTAGTCATGTCCTCTTATTCCAACTTCTGGGTAACATTTTTATTTTACCAATGGTGTTTTATTTATTTTTTTTTTATTTTTTTTTTATTTTTTTTTTATTTTTTGTCTTTTGTCTTTTTTCCGTGTCCGGCAACGGATTGCAACCCTC
>NW_007765401.1:5933-6211 GCF_000696425.1 Galeopterus variegatus
AGGGAGGGAAGAGGGAAGGAGGGAGGGAGGGAGGGAGGGAGGGAGGAAGGAAGGAAGGAAAGGGGTTGTCTTTTCACTCAATGGCATCAAAAGTTTTTAATTTTGATGGAGTCCAATTATGCATATTTTCTCGTTACTTATGCTTTTGGTGTTATATCTAAGAAACCAATGCGTAACCCAAGATCATAAAGATTTACTCTCACCTTTTCTTTTAATTGTTTTAGCTCAAATATTTAGATCTTTGATTCATTATGATTATTTTGCATATGGTGTGACAT
>NW_007765402.1:0-292 GCF_000696425.1 Galeopterus variegatus
CTTACACATTATTTTGTTAGATTTATATCTAAATATTTCAAGTTTTCTGGTTTTATTATAAATTGCAAAAGATTCTGAATAGTCAAAGCAACACTGGGGTGGGGGGGACTGGAGGCATAACACTTCCTGACTTCAAATTATACTCCAAAGCTATAGTAACCAAAACAGCATGCTGCTGTCATAAAAATAAACACTGAGACCAATGGAACAGAATAGAGAACCCAGAAGTCAACCCACAGGCTTTCAACCAACTGATCTTTGACAAAGGGAACATGAACATCCATTAGGGAAA
>NW_007765402.1:5777-6211 GCF_000696425.1 Galeopterus variegatus
TAGAATCTGGTTTCTGACATCAACAGGATGGTGAAATAGATGCTCCTCAGCATCACCCCCATACACAAGAATACAACTGTCAATGACTCAAAGACAAAATTGCCATACGTAATTCATCGGAAGTGGGGAGAAAGGCAGAGAAATTCCCTGGGCCCACAGAAGCAAGTAAACCTGCGAGTGGTAGGAGGATGTACGGTACAGCAGACAATCATGTTATCTGAAAATGGAAAGAATCGCACTTTGTTTGAAATCTGTCTTTATTTTCCTTTCTCACTGAACAGGATGGGGTTTCCATTATCGACTAATGTACACATAAAAGGTGTTGTTAAAGGAGATGAGCTAGAAAAATACCTTTAAAATATACCTAAAAAATAATGGCTAAAAGTTTCCCAAGTGTGGAGAAAGACAACAGCATTCACGTACAAGAAAGTCAG
>NW_007765403.1:0-286 GCF_000696425.1 Galeopterus variegatus
ATTCTATATCTTTCAAGTTCTTGACAATGACATTTGCTAGAATTGAATCACATATATAATGGATCTTCAAAAAGTTCATGGAAAGATATGTATTATCTTCTAATTTTACTTTTTCACAAACTTTTTGAAATACATTTGTATAACCCCCAGCTAGATGATGACTGGAGAGAAGAGATTGTGTTTATAGTTTGGTTTTCCAAACAAAAGTGTCTACTATCAAAAGCTAAATTCCTGAAAAACATTAACAGAAGAGATTAACACAAAGGCTTAATTTTAATTAGCAAAA
>NW_007765403.1:2273-2852 GCF_000696425.1 Galeopterus variegatus
TACTCCCCAAAGACCAGACACCTGGCCAAGGGAACCCCTCCCATGCCCCCCAGCTATTGGAAGACACTCCTGTAGCTGGTCAGTGGCTCCTCTCTCGAAAAGAAGGTGTGCTCCAACCAAAGAGGATATTCCTAGGACTGATCACCCACTTTCTCACCCTCTAAATGGGATCCTGACAATCCAAACCTCCATGCTCTATGTGCTTGGACTGGCTCCTGGCCACTTTACCCCTTGGCCTCCAGGGAGACATTAAACACAAATGTTTCATTTTCTACTGTAATCCATGCTCTACACCTCCAGGCTGTCTCCTGGCCAACCTCTTAGCCTCCAGGGAGATATTAACCCTGAATGCCTCATTTTCTACTACAATCAGGTTTGGCCTAAGTACAAACTAGATGGATCCCAGTGGCCAGAAGATGGCACTCTCAGTTTGGATACTCTCAGAGACCTAGACAACTTTTGTCACCAAAGTGGCAAGCCAGAAAGATTCCTTATGTTCAAGCCTTCTTCTATCTCCAATCGCATCCTTCTCTCTGTCAAAACTGTCCTATGTCTCAAATTCTCCAAGCTCATGCCCAA
>NW_007765403.1:4240-5074 GCF_000696425.1 Galeopterus variegatus
TCACACACTTAAAATCTTACACTCTCATTTTATTACCTGATCAGCCCCTGATATTAAAAAATAAAATAAAATAAAATAAAAAAACTTGAGGATTTTCCGAATATGACCAGATGAGACCTCCTCAATGCAGCTTTCAAGGTTTTTAACAACAGGGAGGAGGAAGAGAAGAAGGATCAATACAAAAGAGATCAAGCCATATACCAGCTCCCAGCTAATGCCATTCCTGGTTCACATACCCCTAAGCCAGCTGCCTCAAGAGGCAGGCCACCCAGGAACTGCTTCAAATCTGGTCAACCAGGCCACTGGGCATGGACCTGTCAGAACCCCAGGCTTCATCCCAGGCCATGTCCTCACTGCAAAGAGCCAGGTCACAGGGGGTTTGACTGTTCCACTCGCCAGAGAAGGAGTGGCCAAGTCCCTAACCCACAGCCTTTTGCTCCACAGACACCCCTACCAGAGCTTCTTGGCTTTGCCCAGTAGGAGGGCTGACAATACCCAGGGCCCAAGGCCCCCATGGAGAACACCACACCTGAGCCCAGGGTAACTCTCCTCATAGCAGGTAAGCTGATCTCTTTTGTCATTGATACAGGAGCCATTTACTCTACCCTTCCTGAATATGCAGGACCAACAACCCCATCCTCTCTCACAATAGTAGTGGTCACAGGTTCAGAATACCACCCATAGGTCACTCAACCCCTTTCCTGCACCATACATCACACCCAATGCACACACAAACTTTTAATAATGCCTCAATTCACAGTCCCCATACTAGAACAGGACTTTCTTTTCAAAGTCAAAGCTACGCTTACCCTAAACACTTTAACTCCAGCTACA
>NW_007765403.1:5830-6211 GCF_000696425.1 Galeopterus variegatus
GCTGCTCTATTAAATCCAGCCACGCTCATCCATATATCACAACCCTTACAACATAATTGTGTAAAGGTTTTAGACCTCTTTCTCAATCCCTTTCCACACATCTCCCCACATCCCATTACACGACCCCAACATACATGGTTCATAGATGGGAGCACCACCTCCATGTCTGCCCCCAGGTGGGTTATGCCATAGTAAATCTAACACAAACTATTAAGGCTACCCCTCTCCCCCCTAACACTACTTCCCAACAGGCAGAACTCATTGCCCTCACCTGTGCTTTCATGCTGGCAAGTAACAAATGAGTAAATATATACACTGACTCTAAGTATGCTTATCACATCCTACACTCCTGCATGGCCATATGGAAGGAGAGAGGATACA
>NW_007765404.1:0-201 GCF_000696425.1 Galeopterus variegatus
TGGAAGGTAAGGAATAAACTTCTAAGTAACTCGACAATCAATGGAGACATTGTGATGGAAATTACAAATTATTTTCAACCTAATGGTAATAAAAATGCTTGAGACGTGTAGCTGAAGAGGTCTGTGCACAGCATTGGCGAGATTGGCAATTCTTCCTGGACCTCCACCCATGGGAAGGGAAGTACTGGCACGCAGCCTGCC
>NW_007765404.1:5844-6211 GCF_000696425.1 Galeopterus variegatus
GGGCAGAACCAATACTGAGATGCTGAATTGGATGACGATTTCCCAAACTGATGAAAGGTATTTTATTGAACATAATTCATGCCCCCAGTTGGATTCACTCAGCTCTGCTGACGCAGAGAATCTTAGCCCTTGCTCAAGGAGACACCCAGCTGCCACCACCGTGCCCTCTCCAAGAGCCATTGGCTGTCATGGCCTTACTCCTCGAAGTAAGGCCTGACTCCTTCTTATTTCATGGAGTTGTGTGATCACTGCTCGATTAATCTGGGAAATAATAATGAAATGATAACTACAAAATTCCCATATGTTTGGAAGGTAAGGAATAAACTTCTAAGTAACTCGACAATCAATGGAGACATTGTGATGGAAA
>NW_007765405.1:0-293 GCF_000696425.1 Galeopterus variegatus
TTACTTACAGAAACAGGTGGCTGTCCACAGGCTATAGTTTGCCAACTTGATTTTTTAAAAAAATTGCATCAAATATTACTTATCTTGATCATGTCTTTGTGCTCCTGTAAAGTGTTACAGCAGAGGCTAATGTCTCATTTGCTTTACCCTGGTCCCCGCCCTGAAAATGAAAACCGCCTAGAAGAGCTATTTGTTGTTTTTTGTTTTTTTTTTTAAGATGACCGGTAAGGGAGTCTCAACCCTTGGCTTGGTGTTGTCAGCACCACGCTCAGCCAGTGAGCAAACCGGCCATC
>NW_007765405.1:5939-6211 GCF_000696425.1 Galeopterus variegatus
CTTGAACACAAGCACCGCAACACCAGGACAGTGATCGATACCTGCAATGGCTGCTAAGTGACTAAGGGGCGGGGCGTGTAGACAGCAGGAAGTCGCAGGACAAAGGCAGGGTTCATGTCCCCGGCCAGAGGGAGTAGGACTGTGAGAGCTTTCATCACGCTACTCAGAACAGCACACAATATAAAGCTTACAAATTGTTTATTTCTGGAACTTTCCATGTAATATTTTTGGACTATGGTTGAAGGAGGGCAACTGAATGTGTGGATAAGGAA
>NW_007765406.1:0-215 GCF_000696425.1 Galeopterus variegatus
ACTGCAATACAATAATAGTAAGGAGCTTCAATATCACTTTCAACAATGGACAGATAATCCAGACAGAAAATCAGTGCAAGAATATTGGATTTGAACTGTATGTTAAAACAAATGGACCGAACAATGCATTATGTCCAACAGCAGCAGAATACATGATCTTCTCAAGTGTACATGGAACATTACCCAGGATGGATCATATGTCAGGCCACAAAACA
>NW_007765406.1:5773-6211 GCF_000696425.1 Galeopterus variegatus
CCCTGTGGAGGCAAGCCTTGTGGCAAGAATTATGGGAACTGGGACATGAGAAAGAAAGAACTCTTTTCCGTGTCACAGAACACTTTCCCTTAGCCAGCCCAGGAAATGAGGAAACTGATGCCTCAGCTAAGGTAAGATGGCTGAAGAGAGCCCCAGCTGCTGATGTAGCCCAGTGGTTACATCAATGAATGCAGCATGCTGGCAGTAAAACCATGTAGATGGCGGCTCAAAGATGGGCCCTGCCTATAAAATGGGAAGATGTAGTGAATGCCTGTCGTGTTTGGCCAGTATGTGCTAAAGACAGTCCACACCCCCAGCAGATGCCCCATACAGATGGGAAAATAACTCGAGGAAGGGTGTCCCTGACCTGATGACAGGTGGACTTTGTCGGACCACTGCCAAGGTCAGAGAATTTCAGATACATCTTCACAGCTGTTG
>NW_007765407.1:0-436 GCF_000696425.1 Galeopterus variegatus
TGACATTTAAAACACACTCATTGCTGACCAGGAAAAAGACATGAACCTACAGAGACCAAGTGGAAAGTAGGAGTCTTGGGAAGAAACAAGCACAAAACTGGCCTTTGCCTCAGTTTGCTGTTGAGTTCTGGGTTCTTGCAGCTTTCACTTTGGCCACGGAAGGTGCATGGGACATAGAGGGAATGGGCAGTGCCTGCCAGTGAGGAACTCTGCGAAGAGCTGGACCCTCAGCTCAGGAGTGAACAAGAAATAAACCTCAGCTGCTTGATGAGCTTTGATAGTCCGATTCCTCTGTCATGCTTTCAGTCCAATCTTTAATTTACAGTAAATTATTTTCTGTTTCTGACATTTGTAGTCTTTGCAGGTCTGATTCTGTAGTTTTTTCTGCAGACTTGTTCATGGAGCTTGTTTCCTGATGTGTTGAGAAACTTTTTTT
>NW_007765407.1:5764-6211 GCF_000696425.1 Galeopterus variegatus
TCTTAACATTCAGAAAATATGGAGATAGGCAATTGTATTTTAGCTCCCGGTGACCAGTGTTCAGAGTTTGATGGGTGTACTTCCAGGGTTTTTTTGAGTATGGGGCTCAAGAAAACTTGGACCTGGGGGGAATGTGTCCCTGCAGTGGAGACTGGAACATTCAACCTTTAACCTAATGGAAAACCGCACAATTCACAGGCTAGGCAAGCTGAATGCCCAAGTCCCTTAGGGGGAGCTTTTTTTTCTCTTTCCTACAGCCTTATAAGCACCTCCCAAGTGCCGGGTACTAGAAATACAAGGAGTGAGTCAGACAGCCGTGGGCGCTGCCGCCTCCGAGCTCACGGTCTACTGACAGATGCTACGCACGGACGGTGTGTCCCTCCAAGATTCATATGTTGAAACCTAACTCCCAGGGTGACGGTGTCAGGGGTGATTGGGTCATGAACG
>NW_007765408.1:0-215 GCF_000696425.1 Galeopterus variegatus
TATTTTAATATTGGAAATATATATAGATTTCCCAACAATGCAATAAATAAAAGACAGACAAATTAATAGAAAAACAGCTGAAGGACTCAAAAAGGCATTTCACAGGAGAGGAAACAACTGTAAGCATGTGAAAATACACTACTTCTCATCAATGATCAGGAAAATGAAACTAAAACCTCAGTGAAATACCATTTTAAACAATAGATTAAGTCAAA
>NW_007765408.1:5818-6211 GCF_000696425.1 Galeopterus variegatus
ACTAGACAACTGCAACAACATTATCTATATGACAAAAATGAAATGTGATTTTTATCACAGATCATAGATAAAGGCCAATTCCAGATAGGTTGATATTAAATTTGAAAGCAAAAATGTAAAATTTTTACAGAAAAATTAAGGACAATATCTTTATAAATCTGTAGTAAGGAAGGGTTTCTGAAATAAAACAAAAATTATGTACCATCAAGGAAAAGGTTGATAAATATCGCTACACAGAAATAAAGAACATCTGTTTATCGATGGTCAGATGAAGAAAAGTGAAAAAATAAGCTCCAAAGTGGGAAAAGTGTCTGCAGCAATTTAGTTGATAGTATTTTAATATTGGAAATATATATAGATTTCCCAACAATGCAATAAATAAAAGACAGACAA
>NW_007765409.1:0-315 GCF_000696425.1 Galeopterus variegatus
TCTACATGGGTGAAATTAATGTAGTATTCAGAAAGTAAGTTAATTTATCCTCAAATGGCAGAGTTCATAATAGTTTAGACTGATTAGACAGCTCTAGGTTTGATGCCTGGATAATAGGACCTTTTGTGATTTAGTGAAGATTCCGCCTGCCCCGTACCCATTTCTTTGCAGAGCTAAGTAAGATACTCACCGGGGCAGAAGGTGAGTATCTTGCCATTGACTCCTAGGGACCTTATTGGTGGAAAGGAAGTCACTGAACTCTGAACCTCTTACTTTTTGAAATTCAGTGTTACTAGAACTTTGAGGTTTACTGCC
>NW_007765409.1:6002-6211 GCF_000696425.1 Galeopterus variegatus
TATATCCTCAAATGGCAGTGTGCATAATAGTTTAGACTGATTAGACAGCTCTAGGTTTGATTCCTGGGTAATAGGACTTTTTGTGATTTAGTGAAGATTCCGCCTGCCCCGTACCCATTTCTTTGCAGAGCTAAGTAAGATACTCACGTGGGCAGAAGGTGAGTATCTTGCCATTGACTCCTAGGGACCTTATTGGTGGAAAGGAAGTC
>NW_007765410.1:0-472 GCF_000696425.1 Galeopterus variegatus
TTGGTTGGTTGGTTGGTTTGATGGTTGGTTGGGTGGGTGGGTGGATGGTTGGTTGGTTGGATGGCTGTTTGGTTCTTTGGTTAGGTAGATGGTTGGTTGGGTGGTGTTTGTTTGTTTGTTTCTCTGATGATTAGTGATGTTGAGCATTTTTTCATATACCTGTTGACCATTTGTGTATCTTGCTTTGAAAATTGTCTGTTCTGCTCCTTTGCCCATTTTTTAAAATTGAACTACTTGCTTTTTCACTATTTAGTTGAGTTCTTTGTATGTTCTGGATATTAATCCCTTGTTAGATGCATAGTTTGCAAATATTTTCCCCCATTCTGTAGGTTGTCTCTTCACTCTATTGGTTATTTTTGTTGCTGTGCAGAAGCTTTTTAGTTTGATATAGTCGCATTTGTTTATTTTTTATTTTGTTGCCTGTGCTTTTGAGGTCTTATACCAAGACCTGAACTGTATTGTTCCAAACCAT
>NW_007765410.1:5981-6211 GCF_000696425.1 Galeopterus variegatus
CTAGTAGTGGAATTGCTGGATCATATGGTAGTTCTATCCATAGTTGTTTGAGAAATCTCCACATTGTTTTCCATAGTGGGAATATTAATTTATAATTCCACCAACAAAGAAGTGTTCCCCTTTCTCTGCATTCTTGTCAACATTTGTTATTTTCTGTCTTTTTGAAAATAGACAGTCTAACTGGAGTGACACGGTATTTCAATGTGGTTTGGATTAAATCACCCAAACAC
>NW_007765411.1:0-517 GCF_000696425.1 Galeopterus variegatus
GGGGTGGTTGGCACCGACACACACAGCATGCATATTTTAGCGCACATGAGCAAGAATTCAAGGAGACGTGTTTCTTTCAGGAATTTAATCTCTATCAGGAGGTAAATGCATATAGACAAGTGTATCAGTACAAGGCAGAATGAGATCAATGCTAAATAGGAGCACAGCCACAGGCCCTGGCCACACGGAAGCATGAGGATGAAAACTTCTGCTCTTTGAAACTTCCAAAAACCACAGAGAAATGATCAGACTTTTCTGATCCTGTATTAACACTGAAAGATAGTGACAATATCGCCTTTACTGTGCTTAGTAGAATCAATTAGCCAAAGAATCAGAGAACATGTGGCAGCCAAGAGACAGCCTCAACACTGAGGTGGGGGGGGAAGCAAATTTCTTTTTTTTGGTACTGGGGTGCCAAGCGAACTACTCAAATCCGCGTCTGCAGTTTTTTAAGAGAAAGGCTCGTGTGAAAACGGAGGCTTCTGAGCTAGCCCCGACTGCCATCCAGCAGGCTAGA
>NW_007765411.1:5931-6211 GCF_000696425.1 Galeopterus variegatus
GCTGCCCTTATGAGCACCGCCACCATTTGGGGTGTTGGACATCCTCTGGCCAAGACTTCAGGGAAAACCTATTCACAGAAAAACATCTTTCTAGCTAAGAAAATACTGCCAAAGTATGTAAGAGTCTAAAATGAGAATCCAGAGTAAACAGAGAATTTGTAGAACAAAAGATTTTGGTTGACCAGGGCAGGTGGCATCACTGAAGCAGGGACACTGGGGAAAGACAGAGGAAAGGAACAAATAATATCAACAGCCTCCACCTTGTTGATATTATTTCAAA
>NW_007765412.1:0-278 GCF_000696425.1 Galeopterus variegatus
ATTGAATCTCATCCACTGAAAAAAGGCTAGCACAAACAACTCAGCAGCAATAAACACACCTCCCAGAGTCTAGTATCTAAATACCATCTCCTTGGAATATTTTGACACACCACAGAGCAAGGAAGATATAAAGAATATAAAAGTCATACCAAAAGGACTCAGGAACGAAGTTGTAGATATTCCCACTTTTCAAAGATGGGACAATCTGAACATTAATAAGTATAATGCTCACAAAAGATTGACACACATCAAATATAGCTAAAATACATGAGTCATGG
>NW_007765412.1:5258-6211 GCF_000696425.1 Galeopterus variegatus
AAACAAACAAACAAACAAACAAAAAAACACAACTGAGAGCTTAAGCAGCAGGTCAGAGTAAGCAGAAGAATGAATTTCAAATCTCAAAGATGGTCTTTTCAAAATAACCCAGGCAGACAAGAAAAAGGAAAAGAGAATTTTAAAAACAAATAAAATTTAAGACAGCTAGCAGGCAATTTTAAGTACATAACCATCCAAATCATAGGCATTCCTGAAGGGGAAGAAAAAGTAAAAGGCATTGAAAACGAACTCAAGGAAATAACAGAAAATTTCCCAGTTTAGAGAGAGACAAGAACCTTCTAATCCAGGAAGCCAAAAGATCCCCAAACAGAATCAATTAAAAAAGGACATCCCCAAGACACATTATACTCAAATGGCAAAGCTGAAAAACAAAGAAAGAATTCCGAAAGCAGCAAGAGAAAAGCATCAAATCACTTATAAGACCCATCAGACTAACAGGAGACTTCTCTACTGAAACTCTATGTGCCAAAAGAAAATGGGATGATATAATCAAAATACTAAAAGAAAAGAAAAATTTCAGCTGTGAATTCTATATCCACCAAAGCCATCCTTCAGAAATGAGGGAAGGGTAGTGTATTTCTCAGACAAACAAAAATTGCAGGAGTTCACCACCACATGCCCAGCCCTTCAAGAAATTCTCAAAGGAGTCCTACATCTGGAGTCCGAAAAACAATAATTACTGTTACAAATACACAAGAAAGAACAAATCCAACGTTAAAATAAAAATGCAACAGATTAAAATTGAAAATCAAAACCAGGCAAAAATCTGGAAACTATACAAATACATGGAAGCTGAACAACAGGCTCCTGAATTACGTATGGGTTCAAGAAAAATTAAAGAGGAAATAAAAAAATATTGAAACTAATGAAGATAAAGACATATTATACCAAAACCTGTGAGATACTGCAAAAGCAATACTGAGAGGGAAGTT
>NW_007765413.1:0-321 GCF_000696425.1 Galeopterus variegatus
TAAGAGAAAATATCTGAGCTGAGTTTGAAACATCAGTTGGCCAATGGAGAAATGTGAGCACGCATGATGAGTAGCGAGAAGCATGTTCACTTAGAACAGGGGACAGAACACGTGGCATGTTGGGAGGAGGGCAGGCAAGCAGCAGTGACCAGCAGCAAGTGAGCCAAGGTGTGTTCCTGGGACAGCCTGCCTGCAACGCTGAGCAGCGTGGACTTCACCCTGCAGGATGGGTCACGAACCATGACTGATAGTGACTACCACTCAAAACAGTTTTCTGGGAATATAGCCATGGCCCAGTCTTTTAGGTACTGTTTATGGCTG
>NW_007765413.1:5822-6211 GCF_000696425.1 Galeopterus variegatus
TAAAATCCCATAAAAGATAAAAAAGAGTAAGAAGCAGAAAAAAGAAAACAAAAGAATAACATAAAAGGAATTTAGTAGTAAAAACTTCATTTGCATTTTTTTTTGTTTTTTTTTTTGCCTGATTGCACTGGCTAGAACCATCGGTATTATGTTGAATATAAACAGAAAAGTCAGAAATCCTGGTTTCATTCTCAATTTTAGAAGGAAAGCATTTAGTCTCCCACTATTAAATATTTTGTTGGCTGCTGATTTTTTGTAGGTTACCTTTGCCACTTTTATCAAGAATCGATGCTGGCGTGTGCCAAAATTTTTTTGTGGCTATTGAAATGATAATGTAGTTTTTGCCCCTTTGCTATTCATACAGTATGTAAAACTAGTTGACTTCCAAG
>NW_007765414.1:0-877 GCF_000696425.1 Galeopterus variegatus
TTGGTCTAATAAGTTTACTGAGATTGATGAGCTTTGTCAGAAGAGTTTACTTTGATCGATGGGCTTGGCCTGATGACTTTACGTAGATCGATGTGCTCAGTCTGATGAGTTTAGTTAGATCGATGAGCTCATTCGGATCAGTTTACTTAGATCGATGAGCTCAGTCCGATGAGTTTACTTAGGTCGATGAGCTCGGTCTGATGAGTTTAATTAGATCGATGAGCTTGGTGTGATGAGTTTACGTAGATCGAAGGGCTTGGTCTGATTAGTTTACTGAGATCGAATAGTTTCTCTGATGAGTTTACTTAGATGGATGAGCTTGGTCTGATGAGTTTAATTAGATCAATGAGCTCGGTCTGATGAGTTTAATTAGATCGATGAGCTCGGTCGGATGAGTTTACTTAGATCGATGTGCTTGGTCTGATGAGTTTACGTGGATCAATGTGCTTGGTCAGATGAGTTTACTTAGATCGAACATCTTGGTCTGATGAGTTAAATTAGACCAATGAGCTATGTCTGATGAGTTTACCTAGATCGATCATCTTGGTCTGACGACTTTACTTAGCTCGATGATCTCGGTCTCATGAGTTTACTTAGATCGATGTGTTTGGTGTGATGACTTTACTTAGATTGATGGGCTTGGTCGGATGAGTTTTCTTAGATTAATTAGCGCGGTCTGATGAGTTTACTTTTATCGATAAGCTCGGTCTGATGAGTTTACTTAGATCGATGTGTTTGGTGTGTTGACTTCACTTAGATTGATGGGCTTGGTCGGATGAGTTTTCTTAGATCTATTAGCTCTGTCTAATGAGTTTATCTAGATCGATTAGCTTTCTCTGATTAGTTTACTTAGATCGATGAGCTTGGTCTGATGAGT
>NW_007765414.1:5845-6211 GCF_000696425.1 Galeopterus variegatus
TGATGAGTTTACTTAGATCGATGAGCTTGGTGTGATGAGGTTATTTAGAGTGAATGGCTTTGTCTGATGAGTTTACTTAGACCGAATAGCTTTCTCTAATGAGTTTTCTTAGATCTATGTTCTTGGTTTGATGAGTTTACTTAGATCGATGAGCTTGGTGTGATGACTTTACTTAGATCGAAGGGCATGGTCCGATGAGTTTTATTAGATTGATGAGCTCGGTCTGATGAGTTTTCCTAGATCGATTCGCTTGGTCTTATTGTTTCCCTTGATCGATTAGTCAGGTCTGTTTAGTAATCCTACACCGATTAGCTTGGTCTGATTATTCCTCCTTCATCGATTAGCTTGGTCGGATGAGTTTACTTA
>NW_007765415.1:0-262 GCF_000696425.1 Galeopterus variegatus
CTAGGACATGCATCTTCTCCTGCCCTTGGACATCAGAGCTCCTAATTCTTGGACCTTCGGATTCCAGGACTTACACCAGTGGTCCCCCATTCCCCAGTTCTCAGGCCACTGGCCTTGGACTGAGCATTACACCATTGGTTCTCAGGCCTTCAGACTCAGAATGAATTATACCAGCAGCTTCCCTGGTTATCCATCTTGCAGACAGAATATCATGGGACTTCTTGGCTTTTATAATCACATAAGCCAATTCCCATAGTAAATC
>NW_007765415.1:5548-6211 GCF_000696425.1 Galeopterus variegatus
TGCAAGGCTTTGGAAAACCAGGCCCTGTGAAGTACATTTGCTTTATGCATACTCCACAGATTATTATCCAGAATACATAAGGAGCTCTTTAAAGACAAGGTAAGTCTAGAACTTGCAAAGAGAAGTCCTCCATGAGAATAAAATCGACAGAAAAAAAGCAGAGCTGAGAGAAAGGGAGACCCACGGCCCTAACGACATCATTTTGAATACTAGAGTCCAGCAATGCCTAAAGACTCAGACTTAGCATTTACATGAGCTACTATATTCCCTTTCTTTGTTTAAGCCAGTTTGAACTAAGTTTCTTTCACCCATTACCAAAAGAGTCCTCATTAGTACAGCATACAATTCAGCAGTGTCTATCAGTATTTTAACTTGGCATACCTGATGGTTAACTTTATATGTGAACTTGACTGGGTTAAGAAATGCCCAAATAGCCACTAAAACATTATATCTGGATGTGTCTGTGAGGATGTTCCCAGAAGAGATGAGCATTTGAATTAGTAGATTGATCCACCCTCACCAATGCCGGTAAGCATGATCCAATCTGTTGAGGGCCCCATAGAACAAAAAGGCAGAGGAAGAATTTGCTCTCTCTTCTTGAGCTAGGACATGCATCTTCTCCTGCCCTTGGACATCAGAGCTCCTAATTCTTGGACCTTCGGA
>NW_007765416.1:0-365 GCF_000696425.1 Galeopterus variegatus
TCTCTCTTTTCATGGTGTGACAAGCTGTAATTGCAAGTTACCCAAATTTCACCCCGCAAAGAGGCTTTCTTTTGGCAAAATTTTCTGATTAGATAAATAGATTGCGGGGATCCAAGCCTTACTTCTTTGTCATAAAGGTGTTCACGAATAAGGTTTGGTCTATAAATTCCTGAGGAGCCAGATTTTATTCTTTGTCCATTAGTTTTGATCTGAAGCCTGTTTTCATTATTAAAAGTGAAATAGAATTCCAGAAGCTGTATTTAGGTATCCTTCGTAAGGCTGTTAAGAGTTTATTTACTCCAGAATGACACTTGAGAAACAGGAAGGCATTCCATAAGGCCAGATGGAGCTTGATGCAAGAAGTC
>NW_007765416.1:5462-6211 GCF_000696425.1 Galeopterus variegatus
TCCAGAATCTGAACATAGTTTCGTGCTGTTTGCAGTGATCATATAACCTTCAGACTCCTTATCCTCTACTCAGGTACTTGGAACACTCTTTGGATCAGAACAGACTGTAGGCTTGCCCTACAGTAGCAGCTCGCCCTGCAAGTGTATGACTTCTGGAGTCAGACATACTTGGGTTCAAATTGTGGTTCTGCTACATGTTAGCCCTGGGATGGTGGATAATTACATGAATCTTTTGAGTCTCAGTTTTTTTATTTGCAAAATAGCGATGTTAATACTGACATTGTTCATCTCCTCAGTCAGCTACCATTTTTTTCCCCAGCAGCTGGCTGGTACAAGGATCCAAATGCTTGACCTTAGTGTTAAAACATGTGACCATATTTTTTAGTTACACCTGCATGTCAGACTGTCCTCCAGGAGCTTACAGTCTTATGGGAGTGGCAGACACATCTATTCATGTTGATAATATGAAATAGTGTATCTAAACTGGAGCTGGGTGATGGTGATGGTTGCACAACAGTGTGAACGTGAATGTATTTAATGCCACTGAACATGAGCATGGTTGGTAAATTCTATGTTATGTGTGTTTTACCACAATTAAAAAAATTAAAATGGAAAAAAAGAATATATTTAAAGAACCTAGCATGATGCCTGGCACATAGTAGATACTCAATTAAACATTCCCCTATGTTCTCTCTTTTCATGGTGTGACAAGCTGTAATTGCAAGTTACCCAAATTTCACCCCGCAAAG
>NW_007765417.1:0-699 GCF_000696425.1 Galeopterus variegatus
CTGTTTACTGCAATGCTTAATTCCAAAGTAAGGGAACCTTCCAATCTTAAGTCAAAGGTCAACAGCTCTTTTTTCTAAGTGACTGCTACCACTTTTAGACAGACGACAGGACTCTCATTTCCAAAATAAGGATCCACAATCATGTTCTTGGAGAAGGTCTCAGCTTAAAATTCATAACAGTTTAAAATTATTTCTAAATGTTTCATCTAGAGGTTTTTCTTCTATCTTGTATGATAAAGAACTTGTTTTTCGAGATGACAGGTCTCCCTATAATAAAATGCATTCAATCTGAAAGGATAAAAGCATTTCGAGTAGTATCTTCTACTCTGCAGAATAGAAACAGAAAGCTTTTTTCTAATAAAAAGCCAGCAGATATTGACTGAGATCTCTTTTTGATTTTTCCTAGAGAAAAAAAAAATTAGAATTTTCCTTGAAGGAAAATTTTCCTTCATAGAAAGTTCTGGAATACTGCTGCATTGTGGCCCACCCTGGTCATGTTTCTTGTACTTAGGCGCTGTAAATATATTCCACACAAGTTGAAACAATAGTGCTGAAGTCAGAGATGTATTTAAAAACAGGAGAATGTCTAGGTACAAAGATTGATACTCATTTAGAATTGACAAGATAATATAGCTAAGAACTGTAGTTCCAATAAGTTTAATTTTTTCATTGGATACTCATAAAACCAAAGAAAAAAAA
>NW_007765417.1:5579-6211 GCF_000696425.1 Galeopterus variegatus
AAAATCTTTGTTTTTAACTTTTCCTCCAAAGAGCTCACTTTTCTTGAATGAGGAAAAGACGTTTAGCTTAGTATAAGAAAGATGAATTGTAGTAAAGAAAACTTAAAAGGCTTTGTGTCAAGATAGATTACTTTCAAGAGCAATATTTAGGTGATGGGTTAAGAGAACAGCTGGCACAATTAAGGCCTGAACGTGCACTCTGTTGTTAAAAAGAAAATGAAAGCATTTAATCATACGGACATTGTGTATTTTTCAAGAAATAAAACCTTCAATGTTGCTTTTCCCAGGCTAAGGTTGGTGAAAAAGCACTGAGACTGTTTTTATGACATTGGGCTCCCTGCCCGGCTTTAATCACCATTAGGGAAATGGGGCTCTGACCAGGATAATATATTTCATTTTCAGGATAGCTGGTGGTAAGCAGCAATGTATTTCCTAAATCACAGCCCGAATTATAAGTATAGTAGGATGAAAGAAAAATCAAAACCAAAAAAAAAAAAAAAAATTACGGGTAGGACTACTGCAGGTTTGACTATTTTACCTCTTCCTGTAAATGAATCTCTTTCTTCAGCATCTGTTTACTGCAATGCTTAATTCCAAAGTAAGGGAACCTTCCAATCTTAAGTCAAAGGTCA
>NW_007765418.1:0-593 GCF_000696425.1 Galeopterus variegatus
TTATAATTTTAATCATCCTGGGAGAGTGTGTAGGTCTATCTCATTATGGTTTTAACTCACACATCCTCATGAGTACTGGTGTTGAGCAACCTTGTCATAGGTTTATGACATTTGGACATCTTCTTTTGTAAAAGTGCCTATTCAAGTTTTTGTCCACTTCTTAATTGAGTTGTCTTTTTTTTTTTATTGATTTGTAGGGATTCTTTATGTATTTTAGATATGAATCCTTTGTCAGATGTATATATTGTATATGTATATCTCCAGTCTGTGGCATGCTTATTTACTATTTTTTCTAAAATTCAATTTTATTTATGTTTATTTTTGTGGGGTACAGTGTTATTGTTTCAATACAGGCATATCCTGCACAATGACGAGCTTAGGGTAGATAGCATAGTTTTGTCCACATTAGTTCACCCCTAACCTTCCCCCCGCCCTCCCTCCCAGCCTCTGGTAGCCATTATTCTACTACTTTTTTTTTTTAAAACACACTAAGATTAGCATCCTTATTGCAAAAAGAACTCTTAAAAATGAGTTAGAAAAATCTAAGCAGAAATTTGGTGAAGGACATGAGCAGATAAGTCACACACCCCAAA
>NW_007765418.1:5738-6210 GCF_000696425.1 Galeopterus variegatus
ACTTAAAGTATATATTTGAATCTTATTTTAATCCCACCCGACCATTTATGTCTTTTAGTAGAAATGTTTAATTCAATTACATTTATTATAATTACTGATAATTATGTGTGCATGTGCATGTTCTTAGTCTTTTTTAAAATTTCCCTTTGCCTGTTTTTTACAGTTAACCAAGTCATTTGAAAATTTTATTTTCTTTCTTCTATTAGTTTTTGTTTATACTGTTTGGTAAAATTCTGTCAGTGGTTCCTGTAGAAATTACAGTGTCTTAAATTGGTACTTTTATTACTTCCTGAACAGTGAGAAATTACTCCATAACAGTTTAACTCCATTTACCCCGTCCCATCATTATGGCTTTTTTTAGCCATATGTTTTACTTCTATGTATATTATAAATCCATGGGACATTGATATTATTATTGCCTTAAAAAGTCAGTAGTCTTTTAAATTTATTTACCTCTTTTATGTTTATTTGC
>NW_007765419.1:0-385 GCF_000696425.1 Galeopterus variegatus
TTGAAATATTAGAGATTTTTTCCAGAGAACTTTCTGTTATCGATTTCTAATAGCTGATTTTTGTTATTGATTTCTTTTCTGTGGTCAGAGAACACAATTGGCTTGACTGGAATACTTTCAAATCTATTGATACTTATTTCATGGCCCAGAGTGATACGTGATATTCTGCACTTGAAAAGAACATATATCCTGCTACGGTTGCCTGGACTATTTTGTCAATCAGGTCAAGCTGGTTGATAATGCTGTTCATGTATTCTATAATCTTAATGATGTTTTTGTCTTTGTCAGTTTGTTAAGGGTATTGAAATCTCTGATGGTAATTGCAGATTTATCTATTCCTCCTTGCATTTCTGTCTGTTTTTGCTTCAGTATTTTGAAGCCTGGT
>NW_007765419.1:5861-6210 GCF_000696425.1 Galeopterus variegatus
TCTTCACATGCTGTGAGTTTAAAATTATCAGAGAATCTGTGTTCATAGGGATATTGGTCTCTAGTTTTCTTTTCTTGATACCTGACCCTGGTATCAAAGTACTGCTGACTTCAGAATGAATAGAGAATTATTCCCTGTTCTTCTGTTTCCTTTGTAATTACTGCTTTAGTGGTATCCTACATATATGGATATGTTATATTTTCATTTCATTCAGTTTAAAACACTTTTTAATTTCCTTTTTGAATTATGCTTTTCCCCAAAAGTTATTTGGAAAATTTTTATTTAATCTTGAAATATTAGAGATTTTTTCCAGAGAACTTTCTGTTATCGATTTCTAATAGCTGATTTT
>NW_007765420.1:0-342 GCF_000696425.1 Galeopterus variegatus
GCATTTTATATCTTCTTGTTCTATAACACACGGAAACAAATTTTTTCCCATGCCCTTCATAAGCCTTTACAAATCCCTGCATCTTCTGCTCAGTTTGAAGTTAAGCCATCCTCCTTCACAGCTAATAACACGGGGGAAAAGCCTATAGAGAGAAGAGAGGGAGTTGCGAGACTTGTTTTTATGAGTTCATGATACGATGTACCTAAATGTTCACCGAACCAAGGAGATCTGCCTAACACTCTCTGGATCTGCTGATTGGGAAAGTCTGGTGGAAAAAGGCGCAGAGCCACAAACTGCTTGAGCAGTCTTATTATTACAGTTTGTTGGATCTCTTCATTATTC
>NW_007765420.1:5434-6210 GCF_000696425.1 Galeopterus variegatus
TGAACTCTCATTTACATGAACTTCTCATTTACATGTAAAGCATGCATTTAAATACTAATAATGCATTGTGCTTTAAAATTAAACATCAAAGCCTAATCCAAGTCAAGTATATTATATTCTAGTAATTCAGTCCAATGTTATGGAGAAGGATCAAGAATAGTTTTTTTTGTCTGAAAGCCATTTTACCAGAAAAAAATTATTCACAGGGACAAAATACAAATGCCAGAGTGACCTAGGAGCCTAGAGGAAGGGCACTCAAGCCTGCCCCGAAGCCTCAGGAAAGGCTTTTTAATAGGAGTCACTGCATGAAATAAATTTTGTAAGACCCCAGGAAGCAGCTAGTCACTGTGGAGTTTGGGGGACCCTGGCAGGTGCGTGAGGGAGGGACTAGGGCATTGCAGCCCAACAGACAGCACCAGAAGAGGCACACACGAGAGTGAAACCATCGGGCGTGGTAGCCTTCATTTCCCGTAGATGTGAGAGCCCCACAGGTGAAGCTGCAGAAGGAGGCTGGATGCTGCAAGAGAAACAAGAAACTTTATCCTACGGCGGCGGCCGTGCAGAGCCGCTGCCAGCCTTGTGTTTTGGAGAGCTCTTCCAGCAGCTGGGAGGCACATGGATTCAAGGTGCCAGGTCAGCTGGCAGAGAGCCCGGTGAGGTGGCTGGGAACACTGGCTATTTATGATGAGAAACTCTACAAGGAGGAGGATACTATGGAAAAGAGCTATTTAGAAAAAAAATGGGGTGACCGGATGCAGGGGTAGAGGGGGGGGGGG
>NW_007765421.1:0-320 GCF_000696425.1 Galeopterus variegatus
GTTTTCTGTTTGTTGGCTTTCTTGTTTGTTTTTATTCTCTAAGAGAAAATATCATGGGTGAGGCCCTATTTGTTAACTAATCCCATTTCTGGAAGGTGGGCAGAGCTATGTGAGGCATTGAGACCCCTTACTCTTTTAGGTACCTAAAACCCCGGACCATACAGAAAATGGCATATTCCCTGGCAGATCCAGGCCACAGTTGTGGTTGGAGAGGAGTGGCCGTGATGCCATTGTCCATGTTTTGATGGTGACTCCACTAATAAGCTGCCAGGTTATTTAAAGTAGATCCGATCCCATTTTTAATGGCAGAATGAAATATC
>NW_007765421.1:5949-6210 GCF_000696425.1 Galeopterus variegatus
CAAGATGGCCTTCCACAGTCTGAAATGTAAGGTCAAGGGCATGTGAGTGAGGCATTAGCATGGTTGAGTGTCGTAGCAGGAACAGCCTTATTTGTGAAAAGCCCAGGACAGGTGCTTTCTCACTCACCGTGGGTTTGATTTCCACTCGCAAAACCACCTACCATCAAAAAGTTCTCGCCATGGTGCCTGAAATTTGTGCTTAAGTCACCAGTCTCCAGAGGCCACCAATAAAATGTCAGTACATTACCCAGGAACAATAGC
>NW_007765422.1:0-209 GCF_000696425.1 Galeopterus variegatus
AATAAGATGGTTATTAAAAACAACACCTCCGAAGATCACTCTGCACTTTGTCTAAATCAGCTTATGTATCTATTTTTATATAAACTAAGACAGTTACCTGATGTTATAGTGGAAAGGGTCAGCAGAAAAGTCTCACATTTATCTTCTTGAAAATGTAAAAACTACTTGAAAAGGAGACATCTAAAAGCAGAATGTCACTTCCAGTTTAT
>NW_007765422.1:5689-6210 GCF_000696425.1 Galeopterus variegatus
CACAACATATATTTGTTTTGACAGCTACAAAAAGCCATAATTCACCAAGAAAAGAGAAGGGGCTACTGAGTTAAATCCTGACCCAGCACTTACTCATTTTGAAAACTTGGGAATTTTACTAAGTTTGGGAGAGCCTTAGTTCTCATTTTCATAACTGGGATAATAAATCTACAGACTTACTAACCTGAGGGGACATCTGAAAATTCTCTATAGAGTCTCATGAGTTGGCAGATGTAATGAGGGTCAAAGAGAGGAGAAAAGAGAGGTGAAAGAAACTTTTGTAATTTTACTCACTTCACAGCATTGCCCAGACATGATCTATCCAGTAACCCTGTTTTGAGGATAATATGGTTATCCATATTCCATCCACTTTGACCTTTTCACTCTGTTCTCTAAGCCTGATTCTCTAAGCTTGAACATCAGCTACCATGGTTTTCTCTGCACTTGTGTCTTAGTGTGAATGATCCTGGGAAATGTACCACAGTCACATTAATTGATTCCTCTTTATCCTTTTTTGAGTC
>NW_007765423.1:0-300 GCF_000696425.1 Galeopterus variegatus
AGTGGTTTGTAGCTCTCATTGTAGAGATATTTCACCTCTTTGGTTAAATTGATTCCAAGGTATTTTATTTTTTGGTGATTATTGTGAATGGGCTTGCTTTCATTATTTCTTTTTCTGCTAGTTCATTACTGGAGTATAAAATGAGGCTGATTTTGGCATGTTTTTGTATCCAATAACTTGACTGAAATCATTTATCAGCTCTAAAATTTTTTTGGTAGAGTTTTTAAGTTTTTCTATGTATATAGGTTCATGTCAGCTGCAAACAGGGATGTTTTGACTTCATCTTTTCCAATCTGGATA
>NW_007765423.1:5949-6210 GCF_000696425.1 Galeopterus variegatus
ATACATTTGGGGTTTGGCTAAACTGAAAACATTTGAGAAATTGTATGAAACACTGAAAAACTTTAAGGCACTTGGAACACTCACACTTACTGTAATGTGATGGATACAGAGAAAGAAATGGAGCTGGTAAAGACAAGGCCACTGTTCCTGATCAGCCGTCATGGTAACTGTTTCATTAATGGGAGGATGGACACCGATGACAGGTAGTTCTACCTCAGCAAATGAAACTCCCTATGAAGCTGAAATGACTGGCATGCCTGC
>NW_007765424.1:0-409 GCF_000696425.1 Galeopterus variegatus
TGATGAGTTAACTTTGACCAATGAGCTTGGTCTGATGAGTTTACTTACATCGATCATCATGATCTGGTGAGTTTACTTAGATCGATGATCTTGGTCTGATGAGTATACTTAGAATGATGAGCTCGGTCTGATGAGTTTTCTTAGATCGATGAGCTCGTCCTGATGAGTTTGCTTAGATCGATGAGCTCGGTCTGATGAGTTTACTTAGATCGATGAGCTCAGTCTGTTGAGTTTACTTAGATCCATTAGCTTTCTCTGATGAGTTTACTTAGATTCGATGTGCTTGGTCAGATGAGTTTATTTAGATAAATGAGCTTGTTCTGATGAGTTTACTTAGATTGATGAGCATGGTCTGATGAGTTTAATTTGATCAATGAGCTTGCTCTGATGAGTTTATTTAGATCGATGA
>NW_007765424.1:5859-6210 GCF_000696425.1 Galeopterus variegatus
ACTTTGATAGATGAGCTCAGTCTGATGAGTTTACTAAGATCGATGAGCTCGGTCTGATGAGCTTACCTAGAACAATTAGCTTTCTCTGATGAGTTTACTTAGATCGATTAGCTTGGCCTGATGAGTTTACTTAGATCAATGTGCTTGGTCTGATGAGTTTACTTAGATCGATGAGCTTGTTGTGATGACTTAACTTGGAACGAAGGGCTTGGTCTGATGAGTTTACTTAGATAGATTAGCTTTCTCTGATGAGTTTACTTAGATCGATGAGCTTGGTCTAATGAGTTCATTTAGATCGATGAGCTCGGCCTGATGAGTTTTCTTAGATTGATGAGCTCGGTCTGATGAGTT
>NW_007765425.1:0-913 GCF_000696425.1 Galeopterus variegatus
GGCACCCCATGTTTTCTGTTGTCAATGACACTGTCCCCAACAAAGCTTCAATCAGGTGGGACAGCAGAAATCTTTACCAGGACTGCTACTCCAGAATCACGGGCATTGCACATTGTGCCCCAAGCCCCTCGTTTCAACCCTCTGCCTTTCAAGAACCCGGGAGAAATGGGAGTCTGGGAATTGAGAATGGGAGGCCTGGGCACCTTGCCTTCCATTTGCCCTCTGGGCACCTCCTATCTGACCAGCTTCAGCACTTTAATTTGCCTGTCCTTTGAGGTTAACCACCTTCATTAATGCGCTGGGGATGGAGAAGGCAAGTGAGAAGAGAAGCCCCCGAAGGTTCCAAGGTTCAAAGGGTTCGAAGGTTCAAGGGGTGTGTGGGCTTTTCCTTGGAGGCCCCCAGGGTGGGGATGTGTGTGGTAAAGGAGGAGAAGGCAGCTGGCAGCCCACCAGCTCGTCTTCCCGGGTAGGACCCAGAGGAGGGCATCACGCACTCTTGTGGGGCTGCTGAGAAGGAGAAGCTCTGCCCGGTGTGGGTGGAGGGGCTGATGGAGGATCTGAGGCTGTGGGAACAGCTGTGTTGGTGAGGGGCTTAGGTGGGAGTTGTGGGTTCAAGTCACAATCACAGAGTCCGAGAGGGGACCGCAGGGCTGCCTTCCTCAACCCGCAGCCTGATGTCCACAGCCCACGTGTGCACGAGGGTCAATTTCCACATACACGTCTTGGTGCATGTATGTGTGGCGGGGTGTCCTCCATCATACAAGGGGTTCTCATGGCAGAGCTCTGTCTCCCCACAAACTGTGGGCTCACTGAGGGCCAGGACAGATCTGCCTCAGTGCTCTGTTTGTGCCTACAGAGGGTGCCTACTCTACTTGGAGGAAGGCCCAGGCCCTGGCCCCCACCCCAGCCCCTC
>NW_007765425.1:5550-6210 GCF_000696425.1 Galeopterus variegatus
TGGCTAGAAGGGTGCCCGGCGCATAAAAACCTCTCTGTAAGTGTTTGTTAAATGGAATAAGAAAATAAATAATTCTGAGCAATAAGAAAATAAAATAAAATAAAAATAAATCATGGTTTGGTGCACCAGTTATATTTTCTCACACACATTAAAACAGCGAACTATTGGGCCGGCCCGGTGGCCACTGCTACAGTGCGCCGCTTAGGAAGCGCGGCGGCGCTCCCGCCGAGGGTTCGGATCCCACATACAGACCGCTGCTCGCTGGCTGAGCGAGGCGCGGGAGCAACACCGAGGGTTGCGATCCCGTTGCCGGTCCTGGTCCGGTACGGGCGCGACACTGAGGGTTGCGATCCGTTGCCGGACACGGAAAAAAACAAAAAGGAAAAAAAAAAAATAGCGAACTATTATCTTCCAGTGGCCCATGGGAAATTGTCTGTCCCAGCTGAACCTGTGTGCACAGGTGTGTCCTCACGTGGAACGATCCTGTGCTAGTCTCGTCCCATACACTCTTGCTGTGGGTATCACTGCAGCACCCTCAGCAGCCTCCTTGTCACCATGGGTCAGCCAGAGCTCCTCAGCCGTGGGATGTCAGGGCCATCGGCACCCCATGTTTTCTGTTGTCAATGACACTGTCCCCAACAAAGCTTCAATCAGGTGGGA
>NW_007765426.1:0-1096 GCF_000696425.1 Galeopterus variegatus
AAGTAAAGAAAATAAATGAGATATAAATGTATAAATGTCACAAAGATAATTTTATTATCTTTACTAGCAAGTAAAGAAAATAAATGAGATATAAATGTCATGAAGAGAAATAGGCCTTTACCTCCAATCAAATTGGAAAATATTTTACTTTTTATAGTAACATTTAGTGATATTGAGGGTGTGGGAAAGTAGGCATTTTTCAAATACTGCTGGCTGCAGAGCAAATTGAAGGACTATTTGGAAATATTTATCCAAGGTTTTAAAAATGTGACTACCCAATTTTACTCCTAGAAATTTATTCTAAGGAAATTACTAAGAATGTATATGAAGCTCTATCTAAAGGGTATTTATTGCGGAATTTTAAAAATAATAGAATTGGAAAACAACCACAACCCCCAAATAAGAAATTAGTAAAATTAATTATAAAATTAATTATAGAGCATCCATATGATAGAGTGCAAAGTAGCCATTAAGAATGATGTTCTAGAATACTTAATGCCATGAGAAAATATTTCTGACATATTGCTTAGTGAAAATGGCAAGTTAAAAACAGTATATCCCAATTTTGAAAAATAAAAATAAAAATATTTTATTATACAGAAAACAGAGTGAAAGCATATGCATCAAAATGTTTAATGGTATTATTTTAGTGTTATGGGTTTTTTCTGTCTGTGTGTAATGATTTCTTTTTTTTTTTTTGTCTTTTTTTGTGTCCGGCAACGGATCGCGACCCTCAGTGTCACGCCCGTACTGGACCGGGACCGGCAACGGGATCGCAACCCTCGGCGTTGCTCCCGCGCCTCGCTCAGCCAGTGAGCGGGAACCAGTCTGTATGTGGGATCCGAACCCTCGGCGGGAGCGCCGCCACGCTCCCAAGCGGCGCACTGTAGCAGTGCGCCACCGGGCCGCCCCTGTGTGTAATGATTTCTGTAGTTTTCAATGTTTCCACCATGGACATATATTTCTTTAATAATCAGAGAAATAGATATGTATGTATGTCTTTGTATGTATCTAAAATATATATATATATTTCAAATTTGGACATTCTGTATGTAAAATTATACTAAAATTATACATTTTACATTCTTTACATTGG
>NW_007765426.1:5932-6210 GCF_000696425.1 Galeopterus variegatus
TTAGAGAATCATTTGCATGAGGAGGATTCGGCAATCACCTCTTCAAAACTGGGATCAATTATAAAGGGTCTATCCCTAATTCATAAAAAAAAATATACAAATCAAGGAGAAAAAATACCAGATAGACCAATTGAAAGACCAAAAAAGGGAGTGACATGAAAATATGAAACAGCAATGGCCAATGAATATCTTTTATTAAACAACTATCTTTACAAGCAAGTAAAGAAAATAAATGAGATATAAATGTATAAATGTCACAAAGATAATTTTATTATCTT
>NW_007765427.1:0-1230 GCF_000696425.1 Galeopterus variegatus
ACTCTCTCTGCTCTTTTCATTGAGAATAAATTGTCCTCTGTTTTCATTCTCTTAGCGTTTTAAAAAAAAAGTCTTGATTCATTTCTGGTGACATGCCAACCCGAGTTAACAAATAGATCTTATCTCCTATGCCAAACCTAATCAATTGCTTTTTGCCTGCCTAGAAATTTTGTTGAAGATTCTGAAGCTGTGTCCATCACTAGGAAAAATGTCTACAGAGGACACTGAAGCAGAGCAGTGGTAACACATATGCCACATGTCTGCCATTTCTGCAATAGACCAAAACTTTTGAGGCAGGAATGACTTCTTATTCAATTTTATACCTTCTACAATGCCTTGTTTCTGGACAGTAGGTTCTTAATAGATGTTCTTTGAATAAACTGAATTGAAATGGGTTGTGCTAGAGACGTAGGCTAGAAGTAAGCATGAATTATTGATGCTCAGGTTGTGATAAGACAGAAAAAGTTCTGACAGGGACCAAGGATTTCCTGCCTAGAGATTTTAGGACATAGGTTACAATGCTTCCATGTGGGATGCATTACGCCCAGGGCTGCCAAAGGAAGGTGATGAATTTAGTCATTTTTGGATAATCTTCAAATCCAAGAGTTAATATTTCTAGAGATTGCTGTTATTTTAGCATGGATGGATAAGGAGTTTGTACTCCAGAAGCAAAATCTATAAGCTTTACTATCAAACTGTCAGAGAGAGGAATCATTTTTTGTTACTTTGGTGCCTCCTGTGAGTACTTCTCAAAAATGTTTATTTTTTTCATCTCCTACCAAAAATGATTATATATCTTTGTGACCTACTGAGAAGCTTCCATCACACAAAGCTTTCCATGATATTTGAAGGCCTTAAGCCACAGACTTAGAAGATTTTTGAGGAGTTTTGTATGCATCCTTAAACTATATTAGTAAATAAAAATCGAAAGAGATTTTAGAAATCATCTGGTCTGACTCAGTTGTTTGACAGGTGAAAGAGTCTGAGTCCCAGGAGGACGAGCTGTCTTGCTCGGTTTTACCATGATGGGTAATGGTACATTCAGAACTCAGCTCCACTTCTCCTGACCTCTGCTCTGCTGTCCTACTCTGTCTCCTCCCATATTTCTATTTCAGTATTATCATTTCTTAAGTTGGATTCTTCTGATTGAACTTATGACTTGCCTCTGCAAGATTTTTTTTTTTTTTTTTTGTCTTTTTCCGTGTCCGGCAACGGATCGCAACCCTCAGT
>NW_007765427.1:5824-6210 GCF_000696425.1 Galeopterus variegatus
TCTATTCTAAATGAGTTGATTAAAGTAATATGTTGTTATTTTCCCTCAAAACATTTCCATTATCTCAGAAAAAAAGTTAAATTTCCTAAGACATTGAAGGTCTTCCATGCATGACTCTAAGTTGTTTTTTGGTTCCCAGTATATATTCTATGCACCCCATAACACATCGTATGAAGTTGTCAATACATAACAGTTGCACCTGCATGTCCTAAATGCCTTTGTTCCTGGTGTTGTCCCAGTTGGGAATGTTCATGCCCCAAACATCTACTTCTGGACATCATATTCATTCGGTAAAGTCTCATTTGAATACTCTCTCCCCCATAAAACTCTCTCTGCTCTTTTCATTGAGAATAAATTGTCCTCTGTTTTCATTCTCTTAGCGTTTT
>NW_007765428.1:0-539 GCF_000696425.1 Galeopterus variegatus
CTACAGAGGAGATGTTTTTCTACAGCTTCATGCTTTAAGTGGAAAGGATTCTCCAAGAGAAACACTCAGATATGAAAGATTTTTAACTGACTTTGAAGTTTTTTGTACTGTTTAAATGCAGAACTTAATAGAAACAAATATTTTTATAAGTGCTGCAGATCTCCTTAATTCCATGAGGGTTCAGGATGTAGATTCCAGACAAGAAGAAATTTCAGGGATCTCTTTCCCATCCACCCCAAATCACCTTTAGAATGTGACATTGTTCCAGGCAAATTCTTTAGATCAATAAAATAGAAAACTATTTAATGGTAACATGTTGAGTTCCTCCTTGTAGGCTTACCTAGAGGCGGTGCCTTAGTGGTTTTCAAAAGTTAAGACTTCAGATTGACAGAATTAAAATGGTATTAAAAGGAATAAGATTTTTTTTTTTTTTTTTACTTAGGTTGATCAGATAAAAGGTACCTATGTACAAAAAGTGTTTATCTCTCTAATAAACCATTAGAAAATGTAATGGAAAAATATCCAATTGAAACGAAGAG
>NW_007765428.1:6008-6210 GCF_000696425.1 Galeopterus variegatus
CTACAGAGGAGATGTTTTTCTACAGCTTCATGCTTTAAGTGGAAAGGATTCTCCAAGAGAAGCACTCAGATATGAAAGATTTTTAACTGACTTTGAAGTTTTATGTACTGTTTAAATGCAGAACTTAATAGAAACAAATATTATTTTTATAAGTGCTGCAGATCTCCTTAATTCCATGAGGGTTCAGGATGTAGATTCCAGA
>NW_007765429.1:0-574 GCF_000696425.1 Galeopterus variegatus
ATTAATTTAAGAAGTTTTTTAAAAGCTTTTTTGTATTTGTAGCTTATATAAAATATAATTCTATAAGGCTCTAGTAAAAGCATACATATTTGAAACATTTATAACTGATTTAATTCTCTGAATGTATAAACAATTTTAAAGGGAATTTGTGTGAGGGAGAATTCATTTATACTTGGATTTTATAAAAAGTGCCCATTCAGACAGGATCACTAAGGTAATCTTTAGGGATTTTGAGATAAATTTCTAGCTAATTATTAGTGGACTCTAAAATCTTTAATTAGTTAAGTTGCTTTATGGTATATGAGATGCATAAAGATTTGCTTCTAAGTTAATATCAGGGATTAAATTTGCTATGATAACTGTTACAAAGAGGGAAAAAACTGCCTAAAATTTTGGTACGACCATAGTGCCAGAATTAGAAAGAAAAGCAGTGTTTTTTCTATTTGTTTTAGAAATAATGGTATCTACCATCAAATTAAAACTGAAAATCCAGCTTTGCAATCATCATTATCATCCTATTATTTTCTATCTTTAATGAGCTATTTGAAAAACAGCCATTTTTAACCAATTTTTT
>NW_007765429.1:5420-6210 GCF_000696425.1 Galeopterus variegatus
AAAATTGATCCAGTTATACGCACATTCATTAAAAGGATAAGTGTAGGGCCAGCCCAGTGGCACACTGGAGAGTGCGCCGCTTGGGAGCGCAGCTGCACAGCCGCCGAGGGTTCGGATCCCATGTGGAGACCGGTTCCCGCTCACTGGCTGAGCGCGGTGCGGGCGCAACACCGAGGGTTGCGATCCCATTGCCGGTCAGTGAAAAAAAAAAAAGGATAAGTGTATTGAAATTACAGCTTAGTTTGAATTACGTTGTCAGATTCTGTGGAACACTGTAGTATTTAAACATAAAAGGTTATTCTTGTGTTAAATGCCACAACAGATAGATCTCATTTAATGAACCGGAGTATTTATAAATTTTTTTTTGTCTTGTGCTAGACTGTCAGGGTTTCATATATTTCTGTCTTCTGGGGATTGAAAATTTATCACATGAAGATTTTCATATAAAGATATTAGTAGAAAATAAATTTGAGTTGTAACTAAAAAGCTGGAGCCCCTTTTGTTTTTCATAAGAAACTTATTATACTTCAGAACTTTTGAAGGATAAAAGTATTTGCCCTTTATTTTTAAAAATAGTTTGTATTCTAGAAATTATAAGTTTGAAATGAATTTAGGTAAAAATATATATTATATATGTCTCCAGTAAGAAATTTGATAAGATAAAAATTTGGGGTTCTGGGCTGGCCCGGTGGCGCACTGCCACAGTGGGCTGCTTAGGAGTGCGGCGGCGCTCCCGCCGAGGGTTCGGATCCCACATACAGACCGGTTCCCGCTCACTGGCTGAGCAAGG
>NW_007765430.1:0-422 GCF_000696425.1 Galeopterus variegatus
TGTACACCCAACTGTTCCTTAGTCATTGTCTAATGTAATTGTGCATGTGCACCCAGGTGTTCCTGGGTTGTCTGACTCACCCACGTGTCCTGGGTTATCAGACTTACTTACATATAAAGGATGAGTGGCTCTGATCCACAGTGCCCTCCGCCCCCAGGATGCCACAGGAGGGGTGGGGCCCAGGGGTGGCCACAGGGTGGCTGCTACTGCTGCTGGAGGCTGTTGCTGCAAGCTGTTGCTGCCAGGGCCCCTGGGACCCTTCAGGAGGCCACCACTGCTGCTTCTGGAGGCTGCTATAAGCTGCTGCCATTGCTGAGGAAGCTGAGGACTGAGCTCGTGTCATCTGCCAACAGCTCCTAGGATCTTTCCCAATTACCTAGCATGGACCTGCACATGAGGGGTCTGTGACCCAGCTGGACATG
>NW_007765430.1:5845-6210 GCF_000696425.1 Galeopterus variegatus
ATCTGCTCAGCTTTCCAGTGACCACCCCAGATAGAAATCTCCCACTTCCAGATAGGCTGCCTTTGGGGGAGAAGAGGATGCCAATCCAGTCAGTTGTGACTGGGATGGTGGGGGTTACATGGTACAGAGGAATCAAATGGTTTCCTGCAGCCATCTCATTGTTAGGAAGAGCTTGCCAGTTTGCCTAAGGCATCAATCCACAAAGAAGGGGTGTGACCTTTCTTCCTCCCTAACCATGCTGAGTTGCTACTGGCTGCCTTAACAAACACAAATGTTTGCATGCAGTGAATTTATAAGACTATTAATACTCGTAATAGTAAAAAATAAATCTGTCCAATTATCCAGCCATTTGGGATGGGTTAAAT
>NW_007765431.1:0-448 GCF_000696425.1 Galeopterus variegatus
TTCTAGCCTATGGTCATAAAAATATTCTATTTTTTTCCTAAACGTTTATGGTTTTGCTTTTCACACATTGATGACTTTAAACCACCTGGAACTAAGTTTTTATACAGGCAAGTAGGGATGCAATTTTATTTTCTTCCATATAAATAATGAATTGAAGACTCCATCCATTCCCCCACTGATGTGCAAAGATAGCTCTATTCTGTACTGAGTATCTATACGTGTGATATTTCTTTTGAGTAATCTCTATTTGGTCTATGGACTAATACCACACCATCCTAATTACTGCAAATTTATTATAAATTGAATAATTTATAATTTGTCACTAGAAGGACAAATCCTCCTCTGTTCATTCTTTTCTTTCAAGAGTATCTTTGCTGTTCTTAACCATTCATTCTTCCATACAAATTTTGGAATCTGCTTGTCAAGTTCCAAAAAATAAAAATAAAAA
>NW_007765431.1:5880-6210 GCF_000696425.1 Galeopterus variegatus
TGTTCCTGTTAATTTCTCATTTTTCTTATTTGATGGTTTGTGTTTTCCTATTGACTTGCGGCTGTTTCTTATGTATTTTGGAAACCAGTAATTTTTCCAGTTATATGTGTTAGAAATATGTTTTGTCATCTTGTATCTTTTTTTTTTTTCTCTCACTGTATGGTAACTTTTGGTAAGCTGAAGTTATTATTTTTAATGTAGATGAACATTATCACATCATTTTATTTGTGATTTATATTGTGTGGTCTTGATTACAAAATCATTTTCTATTCTAGCCTATGGTCATAAAAATATTCTATTTTTTTCCTAAACGTTTATGGTTTTGCTTTT
>NW_007765432.1:0-225 GCF_000696425.1 Galeopterus variegatus
CAAAGTCAGTGTTTCTGCAATTTCTCTGTGAGAAAGGGGTTATGAAAGTGAGCCTTTATAACGTGGATTACACTAGAAATCTGTCAGCATCTGATTTCTATCATACAAGTCACAGCACTGCTTGCCTGCATAATATACATTTCTGTACTCTTTAAGCTAGTTTTGATCAAGGATCTTGATGAAGAGAAAATAGCCAAATCATTCTATCAAATCAAAAACAAAGAC
>NW_007765432.1:5557-6210 GCF_000696425.1 Galeopterus variegatus
TTGTCTTCCTCACTAGGCTATAAGAAATGTGAGAGTCGACATATTTTGATTTTAGTTCACTAATGAAAGCCTGATATCTATTAAAGGCTACCACCCTATAGTCACTCAATAGCATTTATTGAATTATTGAATAAAAATTACTCTCATTTACTTTGTGGGCTCTTATTGATATCCTTACATGTAGAGCTCAGGACAAAAGGGACTAAAATCTACAGCCTTCCTTAAGGCATGGACCTTCAGTAGACCTGCCAATCGGGCCTCTTCCATAGTTCATTTAAAATGACCAGGTGTGTCATGAAGTTATAAAAGCAGCTTTCTGTCATTAGCGAGTATGGAGAATTGATAGGAGAGAGTCAGTGAAAATTCACTTATCTGTGCTCAAGCTGTAACATAGAGTGGAAAACTCTCAGGAATGTCTAAACACAATGAAGACAAATTTTCTAGTAAACAATTGCATATTAAAATGAAAGTTATCAAGAAGTTGAGCAGAAATAGGTAAGTGACCAGAAACTTTGGAACAGCAACAAATGAGAGGGACTATATCAAGGTGGACTGTGACCCCTTTAACTTGTTCTACATACACAGCAGGAAAAAGGTCCTCTTGGCCAAGTGTTCCATCAATCTTTCAAGACATTTTTATATCCCATAAAAAA
>NW_007765433.1:0-527 GCF_000696425.1 Galeopterus variegatus
GGCCTGTGGCTTGATGGAGGTGAGTTTCAAGAGACATTTGGAGAGTGTTGTAAAAGAATATCAAATGGGCCTGTTTCCCTTTCCCTTGAAAATGACAACTAGGGACTAAATCTGAGAACAAAGGGGTTTTGTGTATCTCACATAATAAAGATAATTCCAACAATTGGAGCAGACCTACCTGAGGGATTCTAGGGGAACAGACCCTGTTACCAGAGCCAACAACTGTGCCCCAGGAAGGGGAGAAAAGGAGAAAGGGGGTATTCCTGGAGTATTTGGGACCATTCTATGAATGCTGTGCTCATGGTGACAGCATTCTCTCAGCTGGGGACAGAATTTCCTCTTCTTAATGCCAAGGAAAGATTGCCTTGATGAGATGGGTGGTAGAAAGAACAGGCAACGATCACGTCTTTTGCTGGCTGGATGTCTGTTTAGGTAGCAGACCAGCAGCTCAGTTCCTGTGCCTGGAGACAAAGAAATAAGAGGAAGATGGCAGAGGAAGAGCAAAAAAGAGAACAGAAGCCAACTGA
>NW_007765433.1:4969-6210 GCF_000696425.1 Galeopterus variegatus
ACGGGAGTGCCACCGCGCTTCCCAAGCGGCGCACTATCCAGTGCGCCACCGGGCCGGCCCTCAAGTTCAGTTCTGATCATCATGAATGCTATGTGACTTTTGGAATGCTACTTAACCTTTCTGAACATCTGTTATCTCATCTGTAAAAAAAAGTGTTGTCATTAATGATCTCAAAGGCATCTCTCAGTTCCATGCCACTGAGAAATATGTCATTTCAGGCATGAATGTTATGAAGGTGATTTTTTTTTAACAAAACAGGAAATTTTCCAATGAGATTTCTCTTTTTTCAAAGTAAGAAATGGCACCCTAGAGTTTTCTTGGAACTTATTTCTTTTCCATTCATTATTAGTAATTCATTCTAGCAAGTAAACCTCACAATAACAGTTTTATTTGTGAAATGCTTTAAGGTGGAACACAAATTTTACATATGCACATGAATTCATCCATAAACTCCATTGGGAAGGTATTGGGCCTGGGAAGTCTTTTGACCCTATTCTTCCATTGCCTAGGGGCTCATGTTTACATGGGTGGTTATTTAGCCAGAGATACAATAGCCTTCTAAAAAGGACACTCCCTGGCACATGAGCCAAGTAAATAAGTGAAAACACTCCCTGTGTCTAAAATCTCTAAATCTAAAGAGACAGCTATAATGGCCTACTATGTACAGGGTGGACTAGTGATGGAGTGAACAGTGGGCACTTTGTCTTGTGTTCTAGAGCAGCAGAGGGCAGGGGACAGCATCTTGGGAGACTTCATTTCTGAGATGGAAGTGGGAAAATCACCCACTTGCTTATCTTTCAGTTTCTCAAACATGCCAAACATGCTCTCCCACCCCAGGGCCTTTGCATTTGTCCTGTCCAGGAATCACTCAGGTCTAGTTCACTGATCGCCCCTCAGATAAGCCTTCTCCAGCCACTACTTTTAGGTGGCATCTTGCTCTCTACTGTTATTCTCCACTGTGCTCTATTTTACTATCTTGGAGCACTTGGCATTATCTACAATTATCTTGCTGTCATACCTGTTTCGGGAGTTCACCTCCAATAGAGCGTCAGCTGTCTGAGATGGGTGACCCCATCTGTCCTGTTTCTAGTCACATCCCCAGTGCTTAGAAGAGTTCCTGGTGCACAGTGGGCACTGAATAAATGTTTGATATGGATGAATTACTTGGTCAGTCCAGAAAGGCCTGTGGCTTGATGGAGGTGAGTTTCAAGAGACATTTGGAGAGTGTTGTAAAAGAATAT
>NW_007765434.1:0-215 GCF_000696425.1 Galeopterus variegatus
ACTAATTTGACACCTAAGGGAAGACCCTTAATTTCTGGGCGGCAGTTTCTTCAAATATAACGAGAAATAGGACTAAATATTTTCTGTCATCCCCTCTACCTTTACAATATAGAAATTACTAAATTATAGACTCACATGGTAGCATTTAGCTGTAAGTTAATATGAAATAAAAACAATTTTACATTTAATTTTGTAATTAATTTAATTTTTAACTA
>NW_007765434.1:5904-6210 GCF_000696425.1 Galeopterus variegatus
TTTCTGTCAAAGCTAAATTTTAACTGTTTTCATTCTGTCTTATAAGAGGCATTATTATTTTTTAAAAAAATAGAAATTACAAATGGAGATTTAAAAAATTATAAAACTGTTGAGCAGGGGTCAAAAACTATTTCTCAAAAGTGGCAAATAATACACAGTTTAGGATTTTCAAGCCATACGGTCTCTGTCACAAGTATTCCATTCTGCCGTTCCAGTGCAAAAACAAATGAGCTTGGCCATGTTCCAATAAAACTTTATTTACAAAAACAGGCTGTGGGCAGATTTGGCCTACCAGCCATAGTTTAC
>NW_007765435.1:0-348 GCF_000696425.1 Galeopterus variegatus
TCCCCAAGCAGAAGCCAACAGGGAGACCTAGGGACTACAATGGGGGAGAAGTGGGGACCAGCTGGTTAAGACGCACCCTCTGCAGACAGTAAGCTCTGCCACTTACTGACCAGGCAATCTGAGCACATTGCCAAGCTTCCTGAGACTCGGTTTTCCCACCTGGGGACAGGGAGAATCACAATTCCAAAGGACTGTGAAGACTGTAAAAGCAACAAGTGTTTAGAGCAGTGCTCGGCCCTGGTGATTATTCAAGAATTGGAGCTCTTGTTACCCGCACAGAGCCTGGTGCAGGGTCTGGTCCCTGGCAAGGTCCTGGTGTTGGTGTGTGTGTGGGGGGAGGGGGAACAT
>NW_007765435.1:5977-6210 GCF_000696425.1 Galeopterus variegatus
CTTGCTCTGGATTGTGATTGTTCTCCTGCCCTTTCTCTTGCTCTTCCTCTGGATCTTGCTCCTGCTCTACCTCTTGCTCTGGCTTGGGCTCTGAATCTCGCTCTCGCTCTGCCTCTGGCAGTGGAGGTGGAGCTGCAGCTGGAGCTGGAGCTGAACACAGAAGTAGCTCTTCGGACAGTTGTTCAGCCTGGGCAGAAGCTGGAACTGGAGAGACAACAATTGAAAATATCAAC
>NW_007765436.1:0-287 GCF_000696425.1 Galeopterus variegatus
AAAATAGTGTATTTTCTAGACAAACAGAAACTGCAGAAGTTCACCACCACACAACCAGCCCAAGAAATTCTCAAGGAAGCCCTGCATCTAGAATCCAAAAAATGATTATTGCTACCACAATGTATACAAGAAAGAACAAAAATACAAATGAGAAAGAAAAGAAATAAAACCTTACACCATAAAAAACCATAATGACAATGTAATAATGCCCCTACTTTACTTCTGATTTTAGTAATTTTAGTCTTCTATCTTTTTTTCTTGGTCAGTATAGATAAAGGTTTGCACAT
>NW_007765436.1:5420-6210 GCF_000696425.1 Galeopterus variegatus
CACAACCAATAGCTTAAGCAGCAGGCTAGAAGCAGCAGAAGAAAGAATTTCTGATCTTGACTGTTTGTTTCAAAACAACTCAGGTGGATTAAAAAAAAAAGAAGGCAAAAAGAATTTTAAAAAATGAAGATAATCTAAGAGAGACAGTGGGCAACCTTAAGCTCAGAAACATTCACATCACGTGTGTTGCAGAAGGGGAGGGGAAAGCAAAAGGCGTGGAAAACCTATTCAATGTGGTATTAGTAGAAAACTTTCCAGGTATAGGGAGAGACATGGACCTTCAGATCCAGGAAGCTCAAAGATCTCCAAACAGATTCAACCCAAAAAGATCCTCTCCAAGACATGTTATACTCAAACTGGCAAAGCTGAAAGAAAGAATCTTAAAAGAAGGAAAAGTGTCAAGTCATCTATAAGGGAGCCCCTATCAGACTAACAGTAGACTTCTCAATAGAAACTGTACAGGCCAGAAAAAAATGGGATGATATATTCAAAATATTAAGAGAAAAAACCTGCCAGCCAGGAATACTATACCCAGCAAGGCTATCCTTTAGAAATGAGGGGAAAATAGTGTATTTTCTAGACAAACAGAAACTGCAGAAGTTCACCACCACACAACCAGCCCTGCAAGAAATTCTCAAGGAAGCCCTGCATCTAGAATCCAAAAAATGATTATTGCTGCCACAATGTATACAAGAAAGAACAAAAATACAAATGAGAAAGAAAAGAAATAAAACCTTGCACCACAAAAAACCATAATGACAATGTAATAATGCCCCTACTTTACTTCTGG
>NW_007765437.1:0-316 GCF_000696425.1 Galeopterus variegatus
ATCATTGTAATCATAAATATTAATTGTTCTGAAGATATGTAGCCATGATTTAGCACTGATAGCATAATAACAATAACATAATAACTCAGTCTGCTAATATTTGTTAGGACATCCATGTTTATAAATAATGCCTATTTGTGAAAGTTTTAAAAGATATTCCTTGACCTCTCTATTAAAAGTAAAAAAACTATTAAAATGAGTTTCAAAAAGAGAAATCTGTTGAGAAATTACATATAAAGGAATAATCCACTATTCTTTATCTAGGTCAACTTACATGTACATTTTGCTGGGGAGTAAGAGCATAGCTGTCTTCTTG
>NW_007765437.1:5863-6210 GCF_000696425.1 Galeopterus variegatus
GAAGGTGCTGAACATGTGTGATTAAGTGTTTGTGAAAAGCACCAGGATGTACACAACATGGGAGGGGTGGCAGGGAAGCTCCTGTCATCAGCCCTTGTCCTGCACAGAAGAATAACTGGCACAATGAGAAGCAGAGATACGCCCAGTATATTGAAATATAACTCTGTACCCCATAAATATGTACAATCCATCATGTTAATTAAAATAATAAATAAATAAAGTTACACCAAATAAATAAAGTTTTACATTTGTTCACAGTTAAAAGAAAATGTTCTCATTGACCAGGGTTACATTTACTAACTCAAACTGAGATTTTATTCTGCTGTATATTTCAATCTCCACTTTCT
>NW_007765438.1:0-441 GCF_000696425.1 Galeopterus variegatus
TACAAATAGAAAGAGAGACATAAATGAATATAAGATAGTACATACCCTCAGGGATCATTTTGAGACAACTTCTGGTAGAGAAAATTAATTGAAAAGTTTTGGTGAAAAAGAACCTAAAATGATTTCAGATATTTTAATAACTTTGGAAGTTCGCAGATTCTACACTCCTTCCCAAATCCAAGAGGTAGATATTTGGAGCAATTTTATTTTCTTTTTTATTACCATACCAAATATTCTATTGGCAGGATTCCATTGACTAGAAAAGATGTTTCCTATATAACTCTGAAATCTTAGCTCAAATCCTTCTCTATCAGAGCTAAAGTAAAACACATTATTAGTTGATGCCAATACCTGCTACCCAAAGTACTCAAAGCAGAAAATCTCTTAAAAATTGGATGTTTCTTTAAAAAAGAAAAAAGTTCTCCAACCTATCAATCCCAT
>NW_007765438.1:2144-2567 GCF_000696425.1 Galeopterus variegatus
TGCCCCAACACTGTGCATTTAGACAGGGCTCCTAAATCACCAGGCTGGCATGTAGGAAGGTGAGCTCCAAGGATCCCAGAAGGCTGAACTCTTCTCTTGCAGTTCCCACTGGCTGGTAGCCTTCCATAGGACTCCTGCACTTCCCAGCTACACAGACAGCCCACACTTTCTCCTTAATTCCATAAAAAATACTTGATTCGCCTCAATTGAACCTCAAAAAGTTGTCTTGGTCTCTGGCTTCCCTTGCCTCCAACAGCTCAGACAGAGCAGCTTCTCCATCGCGTCAGTCAATCTCACGCAGAGGTCGTGAGGAGAGCCATACATATGTCCCACACTAAGCTCCCTTCACCGTGAGGACACAGGTGAGAGGCCCAACCTTGCACGGATATATCCATCTATCATCCTTTATTTACACACTTACCT
>NW_007765438.1:5970-6210 GCF_000696425.1 Galeopterus variegatus
GGCTAAGTTAAGTCTATAAGTCATCTGGACCACGAACCAACAGAAAGAATTGGAAAAAAAAAACAAAAGTAAATATCAAGGGTTTATAATACAAGAAAAAGCATACTCTAAAGTTAGTATTTAAAATAGTAAGCCAAAAGAATAGATATAGATACACAGGGCCTAGAAATGGACCCATGTACAAATAGAAAGAGAGACATAAATGAATATAAGATAGTACATACCCTCAGGGATCATTTT
>NW_007765439.1:0-319 GCF_000696425.1 Galeopterus variegatus
CCTTGAAGTGTAATGTTAGGTTGTTTATTTGAAGTCTTTCTTCTTTTTTGATGTAGGCATTCATTGTTATAAACTTCCCTCTTAGAATTGCTTTTGCTGTATCCCATTGGTTCTGGTATGTTGTGTTTCCATTTTCATTTGTTTCCAGGATTTTTAAATTTCCTTTTTGATTTCTTCTTTGGCCAATTCATTTTTTAGGAGCATGTTGTTTAATTCCCATGTATTTGTATGGTTTCTAGTTTCCACTTTGTTGTTGCTTTCTAGTCTTATTCCATTGTGGTCAGACAAGGTAGTTGATACAATTTCAATTTTTTAAAAA
>NW_007765439.1:5480-6210 GCF_000696425.1 Galeopterus variegatus
ATGTCTATGATCATAAAATACAATTTATCTTTCAAGGCCAAATCTCACCTAATTCCTTGCACCTATAACAAGAAGGCCTGGCATGATTGCTAAGCCTCCAGAACCACCCCGATGGGGAGATGTTCATTTTCATAACCCTCCCAAACCTCAACCAACATAAGTAGAGTTAGCCTCTTCAATGTCCATCCTCATCTTTTCATTCCTAATGACACCACCTAGTTCAGTCTTTCATTAATTCTCCCCTGAAACAAGAAATGGCCTCTTTACTATTCGCCTCACTTTCAAGCATCCTCTCTACACTGATTCCAGGCTTATCTTTCCAAAACACAACACTGATCATTAAATTAAAAATCCTTGCATTGGACCCTCATTTTCCAACAAAATTAAATAGATGTTCTGTTCACACAGCTTCTCTGCATTCTGTCCTCTACCTTTGCAGCTTTGCCCCATTTGCCACAAACACCTAGCATTCCAGATAAATTGGAATATTCCCTGTATGGTCCCTGGCACTGTGCTTATAAGGCTCCATTTTAGCATTTCTGCCAGTCCGCATCTGCTATGGTTTGATTATTTGTCGCCTCCAAAAGCCATGTTGAAATTTAATTGTCAATGTAACAGTATCCGGAGGTAGGGTTTTTAGAAGTTGACTAGGCCTGAGAGATTCACCCTCATGGGCAGGTTTTCAGGAGTGGGCTCTCTCTCTCTCTCTCTCTCTCTCTCTCTCTCTCTT
>NW_007765440.1:0-531 GCF_000696425.1 Galeopterus variegatus
TTTGAGAATTGAGTTTAAACCCTTTAGTCTGGGTTGCATAGAATTTTTGCAAGAATGATCTGTACATGTCAAGTAAATGAGCCCCACACTGAGAGATTGTAAGGTCTGTATGGCACAATTTATTTAATGTTTATCATGCTTTAAAAATACATTTCTTAAACCATTAATCCAAGGTGACCCGAATGAAAATGGTTGTGGCTTAGATATAATCAAGGTATAAAGTAGGAGTAATAACAGGGATAATGTTTCCTCCCAGATCTATTTAACTGACAGATGCCTGGAACACTGGTTATAGACTATGTGAAGGATAATATTTCCTCCTTGGCATTGTCTTTCATTTTAATTTAAATATTTTGTTTTTATTTTTTAGGGAGGTGCATTTGTTGAAATCTTTAGTGCTCAGGGAAAAAATCCTGGAGCAAAATGGAAGATCCTTGGCAGTCCATCTGTCATTTGGAAAGTAAGTGTTAGAAATTAGAGCCACATAAATCCTGGAAAGAAATGTTAATAAAGGTTATAGAAAAAAAAAAA
>NW_007765440.1:5807-6210 GCF_000696425.1 Galeopterus variegatus
ATCTTTGGTGTTTTTACATAAGTGTATCCCTCCATGTTTTCAGGTTTACAATGGGAACAAGTAGCCTATCTACAGAAATGATTCTCAATTTTTCTTGTACATATTTTATAGATCTCCAAATTAATTTTTATTAAATATATGAAAACACCTTGTAGGAATGCAAAAATAAGAATTCCTCCTGAATCCTTCCTAGACCTTTTTATTGACCAGTTCTAAACTATTTAATTTACTGTTTTTTGAATGATCTTTGATGGCAGTATTGAGCCCTTGCTAAGAGCCAAGTATTGTGCTTGATGGTTGGGTTTACTATATCCTGTGTAATCCAACAATTTATTTTACAGATGGAGAATCAAGAAGTTAAGTAACTCCAAGGTCAGATAGATAAAAAGCCAGTGTTGGAACT
>NW_007765441.1:0-247 GCF_000696425.1 Galeopterus variegatus
ATGATGTTGATTTTTTAAGTCTTTGATGATAGTACTAATGTATTCAGCTTCCTTAGATATAGGGTATTGTTTTTGTTTCTCTACTCTCATGGGGAGAGGAAGTTCCAGGAGCTTCCACTTGTCTCCTTCTACCATAATATCTCTCGGTCCAGCATCCATGAATATGGTGATTTAAGCCAGTCAGTTAGTATTTCTGTCTCAATTATACATCTAGAAACCGAGGAAATAGCTAATAAGTAAATCTGAG
>NW_007765441.1:5935-6210 GCF_000696425.1 Galeopterus variegatus
CAGCATAATGTGTTTTGAGTAGTTAGTTCCTTTTTATTGTTCAATAGTGCTCCATTGCATGAACATACCACAGCTTGTCTATCCATTCACTGGTTCATGGACATTTGGATTATTTCCAGTTTTTGTATATTCTGCATAATTTTGCTGTAAACATTCATTTATAAGTTTTCATGGACACATGTTTTCATTTCTCTTGACTTAATACCTAATAGTGGAATTGCTGGGTTGGATGGTCAGTACATATTTTAATGCATAAGGAATCAAACTTAATCTAA
>NW_007765442.1:0-295 GCF_000696425.1 Galeopterus variegatus
GGCTCACTCGGGAGAGTGCGGTGCTGATAACACCGAGGCCATGGGTTCGGATCCCATATAGCAATGGCTGGTTGGCTCACTGGCTGAGCGTGGTGCTGACAACACCAAGTCAAGGGTTGAGATCCCCTTACCGGTCATCTTTAAAAAAAAAAAAAAGATGTGCACGTCAGGCAGGTTTTGCAGATCAGGAGACTGTGGAGGAATTTTTAGAGTTCCCAGTGTTACAGGGAAGTAGGAAGACCAGGTGCCCAACACCGTAAGACTGGCTTGTTTTTAAGGACATTGGCAAACAAAC
>NW_007765442.1:5983-6210 GCF_000696425.1 Galeopterus variegatus
TATCCAGTGCACCACCGGGCCGGCCCGTAACTAGATTAATTTCAAAAGGATCAGTAAATAAATGTTTTAAACTTCCACTGACCTTATAAAAATATGCTGCCAGAAACATTCTGTTTCGGCCATTCTCATAAATTATTCATCTTGCAAAAGAGCTATGGCAATATGATACAAAAAGAGCAGTGATTTAGCAATCAAAACATTGGGAGTCCTTGTCTTGGCTCATTCAC
>NW_007765443.1:0-452 GCF_000696425.1 Galeopterus variegatus
ATTTGTTGGTTTCTGTGATTACACTCATGACAGGTTGACATCAGCACCTTAGCCAGGATCAGACTTAAGCACAAGTGTCAAAGAGTTGACGTTAATCTTCAGTGCCCATGACCTCCCTCTCAGGGCCTTTCTCTCCATCCTACAGGCTGAATACCTTGATCTCTGTCTACCACACAAGACCCCCAACTCAGGTCTGCCCTGACTCATAGTGCGGTGCATTTGAGCTAACAGTCCACTGTTGTGGTTGTGTGTGTCTCCAGACCTGAATGGCCTGGGTTTGTATCCCAGTCCTGCCACTTTCTAGCTGTGATCTGACCAAGCTACATAACCACTCAGGGCCTCAGTTTCCTCACCTATAAAGTGAGGGTGTTTTAGTCCATTTCTGTTGCTTATAAATACCTGAAACTGGGTAATTTGTAAGAAAATGAAATTTATTGCTTACAGTTTCAGAG
>NW_007765443.1:5980-6210 GCF_000696425.1 Galeopterus variegatus
CATTTCATCCAACAACCACAGAATATACATTCTTCTCATCAGTACATGGAACATTCTCCAGAATAGACTAAACATTAGGCCACAAATCAAGTCTCAACAAATTTTTTAAAAATTGAAATCATTTCAAGTATCTTTTCAGAGCACAACAAATTAAACTAAAAGTCAATAATAAGTGAAATGCTAGGAACTATATAAACACATGGACATTAAACAACATGCTCCTGAGTGAT
>NW_007765444.1:0-201 GCF_000696425.1 Galeopterus variegatus
ACTGCAGAAGCCTCTGGGGCCAACCCTTCCATTTCAGGCCCAAAGGCCTAGGGAGAGAGAAAGGTCTTGGGGAACAGGCCCGAGGCACCCTACATGGGCTCGCTGCTCAGGGCCACCTGGAGAAGCTGCTTCCAGCACCGGCACCCCAGCTGCTTTGGCTGCTCCAGCTGTGGCTAAATTGGCCCCAGGTGTGGCTGGACC
>NW_007765444.1:5862-6210 GCF_000696425.1 Galeopterus variegatus
AGGTGGGACTTAAGAGTTGTGAACCAGAGTATCTGGCGGAAGAAATTTCTAAGCAGCAAAGCATAAAGGATGCTGCATGGTTATTTCTAACAGCCTATGCTGAGTTATGGCAGAAAAGGCACGATGTAAAGCCAGAATTTAAAATGGGAGCAGAGTGTACAGATTTGGAAAAGTTGCAGCACGGCCATGTGATAGAAAAGCAGAGAGCATGCAATGGTGCAGCCCAGCAACCATTAGCTCAGAAGATCAGTACAAAGGAAAGGGATTATCAAGAGAAGGAGAAAAAAGCCCTGAAGGCACTGCAGAAGCCTCTGGGGCCAACCCTTCCATTTCAGGCCCAAAGGCCTA
>NW_007765445.1:0-499 GCF_000696425.1 Galeopterus variegatus
AAAGCTTCTGGTACTCTGCCTGACCTGCTGCATGGCCTTTACTTGCTGTCCGTAAACAGTGTGGAGCAGCACTCTTCCCTGTGGCACAAGAGAAGGCCCACCACGGGCTGCACCTTCTGCTGGCAGGGGCGCAAGGTGCAACAGTTCATCTTTCACTGTGGAGGGGATATTTTCACTTGTCTGCACTTGCACGTAACAGAAACCCCAAGTGACAGTAGCTTAATGAAGACAAAGGTGTGTTTGTGTCCTGTATGAGAAATCTGGGCCAGGCAGTGGCTGGCACGAGTTAGGCAACTTGGGGATATCAGAGACAAGGTCTTTGATTCTTCTGCTCTCTCCCTCATGGTTGCAAGGTGGGTCCATTGGCGCCAGCCATCACGGCCTCATTCTAGACAAGAGGGAGGAGAAATCGAGTGGAAGTGGGAAGTGATGGTGCCTATGCAGGAAAGCGACACACAGAACTCTCTGGAAGATTCATGCTTACATTTCATTGGCCAGA
>NW_007765445.1:5866-6210 GCF_000696425.1 Galeopterus variegatus
ACTGATCCCCAGCTCCTGGTGAGCAGCTCAGGACTCGTGGCCCCCAGGCATCCCACAGTCAGGGATTGCACGTCTTTGACAGCCCAGTAGTGACCTGTATGTCAAAAGGAGGTGAGATCTTTGCCCAAGAATCACGGCTCTGCTCAAAACCCTGGGAGACTGTGGAATTCTCCCACTGGGGCCTGCCAGGCTGTCCCAACTTGCCTTAGACTCTGCGTGCCATTGAGTGTACTGGGACATTAAGCCTGAGGGGCAAAGCTTCTGGTACTCTGCCTGACCTGTCGCATGGCCTTTACTTGCTGTCCGTAAACAGTGTGGAGCAGCACTCTTCCCTGTGGCACAAG
>NW_007765446.1:0-399 GCF_000696425.1 Galeopterus variegatus
GCAGGTAGGAATTCAGGTTTGCAAGATCTATGTGAAAGCCCATTGAAGCCTATGAGGGAAAAGGCTTGTGATACTTCTGCTTCAAAATCTCTGTCAAAAAGCGTCAGAGAAGCTTCCCCGCTTAGAATCCAGCATAACTCACTGAACCAAAGATGTGGCAGTTACAAGAGAAGTTGAGCTCCAAACTTTTTGTTTTCTGAAATTAGAAGCCAAAACACACTGCAAATGGCATTCACAAAGGCTTGAGAAGTGTGGTATATATCTTTGCCAAAAACACTCCCGGGAGTTTCAGCTTCTGCAAGAAACTTTAACTTTACGAAATGAGAGGTGAGAATGTACTTCTCACATCTAGCATGTAGGAATTCAGGTTTGCAAGTTCTATGTCAAAGCCCATTGAAC
>NW_007765446.1:5844-6210 GCF_000696425.1 Galeopterus variegatus
CAGCTCCAAAATTTTTGTTTTCTGAAATTAGAAGGCAAATCACACTGCAAACGGCATTCAGTCAGGCTTGAAAAGTGTGGTGTATATCACTGCCAAAAACATTCCCTGGAGGTTCAGCTTCTGCAAGCCACTTTAACTTTAACAAATGAGAGAGCAGAATGTCCTTCTCACATCTAGCATGTAGGAATTCAGGTTTGCAAGTACTATGTGAAAGCCCATTGAACCCTATGGGGGAAACGGCTTGTGAGACTTCTGTTTCAAAATCTCTGTCAAAAAGCATCAGAGAAGATTAACCGCTTAGAATACAGCATAACTCACTGAACCAAAGATGTGGCAGTTACAAGAGAATTTGAGCTCCAAACTTTT
>NW_007765447.1:0-564 GCF_000696425.1 Galeopterus variegatus
AAAAAAAAAAACAGAGAGATGATTACATTCCTTGGGCCTTTAGGGTCAAGTCAGCAAGTGGTTGGGACTACCAGGCAGCCATGCTATGCTGAGTGCCAAATGTCCTCAGTGTAACAAACACTTTGGACATGTTCATGGGTTTGTGAATGGCATTTGACCCTCCCCAAAACAAGTGAGCCCTGGACCCCTGAACACACAGATGGTGGTGGTCCTCACCAACCAGCCAGGGGTCTGACCAACTGTGTGGGAGCGATTCTTATACCATTTTCCAGCCCGTGCCAGGAAGTGTCCACATGTTAGTGATGCAGAGAAGATAACTCAGGAATAGGCAAACCCATGTGTCTCACTCTAGTGTGTATATACCCCAGTGGAAAAAGGAAAACCAAAAGCAGATTTCTAAAGGCTTCAGACCCAATGGAAAATAGGAAGGAATCCAAGAAAATCTACATCTAAATGTCAGATAACAACTTATCTAATGGAAATCATGGACTTACTAGAGTCCCAAATTTTATTACAACCAAGTGGAAATAAGTAATGTTTTGGCATGTGGTTGGAAGGCAGAAT
>NW_007765447.1:2373-2781 GCF_000696425.1 Galeopterus variegatus
GAAAGGAGACAGAAGAGCCTCAGGGGCAGTTTTGTTTAGTCTTTCATTTCCCGATGTGGTGATGTGTGTCCATGAGCTTTTTGTTTGTTTGCTGTTTGGTTTGTTTGTATGTTCCTTTGCAGAACTGGATTCAAACTGGATTCCTTTTATAAACTTTTAAAGAGAGGAGCTCAGTGACGCACACCTGCAGACTTTATTTTTCTTTTATTGAGTTGAAGTTTGTACAATATAAAATTAACCGTGTTAACGTGCATGGATCAGGGGCATTTAATACACTCACACTGTTGTGTAACAACTGCCACCCTCTGTCCCTAAAATGTATTCATCTTCACAAACTGAAACTCTGTCCCCTTAATCTGCTTTCTGTTTCTATGGGTTTAACCCAAATGCCCATCAGCTGAAAAATGG
>NW_007765447.1:5984-6488 GCF_000696425.1 Galeopterus variegatus
GATACCAAAAATTACATTTCCTGACTGTAAAGAGGAAGCAGTAAAAAATTGGGAATTACAGAAGGTCCTAGATCTTCTCACCAGAGTGTTGTCTGGTAAGTAAGGGGCCAGGTGGCATCCGGAATGCAGCAGCAGTCTTCACATATGGAATGAAAATATTTGATACCTGTATCCACACATACAGGTTTTGCAATAATGACCCACTTGGGAAAATTATATGTAGTGGNACTTTTTGAATAATATTAATATCACGGATTTCTTTTTCTACATCAATTTAGCAATTACTCATTTTGAGTTGCTACCATCTCGATTTCCCAAGGGAAAATAAGAAGGTTCCCAAATCTGAACTTCATATGAATGGCCTCATGATAATTTATAAAAGGCAAGCACTAGTAACTTCATAGCACCGATATTTTCAAAAGTTTACATAAACAGAAATCCTGCTGAAAATTTAGAAAATAGTGATTGTGAATAATAATCATATATAATAAGTGAATCATTATG
>NW_007765448.1:0-930 GCF_000696425.1 Galeopterus variegatus
AACTTCTCTGAAACATATTTTTCCCTTTGTATAAAATAGGAATAATAATTATTATTTCCCAGGGTCTTTATGAGGATTAAATGATATAATATATGCAAAGTATCTGGCATAGTACAGGTTTTCCGTAAATTGTAGCTATTTCACTATAGCAAGGTAAACATCCTTCTGATGATCGAATGCATCATGGATATACATTTTGTATAAGTTTCCATTCCCTGAGGAAAATCATCATTTACTGCTATATAGGAGGTATATGACAACTTTGCAACTGTGCTTAAGTATGTGTAGCTTAAGGGGGGAAATGATATTCTTTAAGATAAAGGCACTGAAACTGCAGAGGCTCTACTTAGGGGCAGTTGGCAGAATTTTACTTTAGTTCTTCCTATTTGGCTAAATGGTGCTACCAGCTTCTGGGCCTTTTCCTCAAGGAAATATGCATTCTTATGATTTAGGTAGGTCCCTCTAAAGCTAGAATTCTCCAATTAATGAAAGAAAAAATGAAACACACTTCATTTCAAAATAAACTTGTATCAAGCTCATTTCATGGGAATGCTATCAGAGCAGCAAAACTAACCACTGTGTCAAATGAGGTTTTGTGCTAAGTATTTCTAACATATTACCAGCTCCTTCAAAATCATTCTCATTTCCATTAAAAATACATTAAATAATGTTTCCACATTTCTCCAAAACTAATAATATTTGGCAATATTTTAAAATTAAAGTGCCAGTTTGGCTTAGGATACTACAGAATAAAATTTTATTTTGCCCCTTTTCAAATCTTAACTATTAATTCAAATCTTTCCAACCATTAATTCCCAAAGATGCACTTCAAAGTCCCATTTAAAGACAAAAAAAAAAAAATGATGATTACTTGATGCAAAGAAGGGAGACTTGGAACTGAAGATAAAAAATTCGGATTTGAAATCCAGA
>NW_007765448.1:5985-6209 GCF_000696425.1 Galeopterus variegatus
CCTCTAACTTCATTCAGTAATAGCACAATATGTATTCATTAGAAAGAAAATTGGACATCTTAAGTTAATTGTGAAGAGGAAGCTGGATGCCATAGAGAAGTTAGAGGTATCTCCTTTTCGCTCAGCTCTGCTACTATACTACCTGACCCTGGACCAGTTTCTTAACTTCTCTGAAACATATTTTTCCCTTTGTATAAAATAGGAATAATAATTATTATTTCCCA
>NW_007765449.1:0-360 GCF_000696425.1 Galeopterus variegatus
TACATAATTCATGGCAATTGATAGATACTGTTCTTATGTTTTATTTTAACATTTGTTTGCACGTATTTGTGGGGTACACTGTGTTGTTTCAATATATGCATACTGCATATGCTTCACTTAGGGTAGATAGCATAATTTTGTACCTGTTAGTCCACCACTTTGCCTTCCCCCAATCCCTTCCACTTCTGGCCTCCGGTAACCATTGTTGGACCCTTAACTTCTATGAGAATTACTTTTTCTTTTTTTATGATTGCACATATGAGTGAGATCATGTGGTATTTGTCTTTCTATGCCTGACTTACTTCACTTAACAAGATGGTTTCCAGTTCTATCCATGTTGCTGCAAATGATAGGATATCA
>NW_007765449.1:5957-6209 GCF_000696425.1 Galeopterus variegatus
TTGAGCTGACCCTCCAGAGAACCAAACATGTGGGTAGTTCATGGACAAAGGACTGACCAGGGGAGGTGAAACTATTAATATCACTGTTGGCTACTTGAAGAATAACAGTAACTTACTGAGACTTTCTCAAATATGTCCTGAGATAATGAGGAAGCATTCCTTTTGTCTTGAGCACTTAAGTAAGAATCATATACATAATTCATGGCAATTGATAGATACTGTTCTTATGTTTTATTTTAACATTTGTTTGCA
>NW_007765450.1:0-204 GCF_000696425.1 Galeopterus variegatus
TAATGGGTTTTGTTTTTCTTCAATATTTATGGCAGTGGTGGTTGTTTTTCAGGTACCAAACTCAGTACTCCCTTGATAATTTCTTGCAAGGCTGGTTGTGTGGTAGTGAACTCCCAGTATTTGTCTGATATATATACTATTTGTCCTTCAGTTTTGAAGGATAGCCTTTCTGGGTAAAGTATGCTTGGCTGGCAATCTTCATCT
>NW_007765450.1:3364-3813 GCF_000696425.1 Galeopterus variegatus
GGTAGAACTCTGCATTGAACCCATCTGGTCCTGGGCTTTTCTTTGTTGGGAGCCTTCTGATGACAGGTTCAATCTCTTTTATTGTTATTGGTCTGTTCAGCTTTTCTACAGCTTCTTGGCTCAGTTTTGGTATTTCATGTGTGTCCAGAAATTTATCCATTTCCTCCAGATTTTCAAATTTGTTGGCAGATAGTTGTTTGTAGTAGTCTCTAATGATTTTGTGTACTTCTGAGGCATCTCAAATCACCTTATTTATTTCTAATTTTTGTTATTTGGGTCTTCTCTCTTCTTTTTTTTAGTTAGCCTTACTAATGGTTTGTCAATTTTTTTTTATCTTTTCAAAAAAACAACTTTTTGATTCATTGATTTTTGTATTTCTTTTTGGTTTCTACTTCATTAAGTTCTGCTCTGATCTTAATTATTTCTTTCCATCTGCTAACTTTGGGTTT
>NW_007765450.1:5788-6209 GCF_000696425.1 Galeopterus variegatus
GCTACTCCAGCTCATTTTTCATTTCTATTTGCATGGTATATCTTTTTCCATCCTTTCATTCATAGTCTATGTGTGTCTTTACAGGTGAGGTGAGTCTCTTGAAGTCAGCATATAGTTAGGTCCACCTTTTTAAGCCAGTCAGTCAGTCTGTGTCTTTTGAGTGAGGAATTTAATCCTTTCACATTAAGAGTTTTTATGGAAAGGTGTTGATTTACTCCTAGCACTTTATTGATTTTTGTTTGGATGACTTAAGCATCTTTTGTTCCTTTCTTTCTGATTTATTGTTTGTCTTCTGTATTTGTTGGTTTCTTGGGGTGGCAGATATTTTTTTTCTCTTTATTATTAGCATTTTTGTTTTACTAATGGGTTTTGTTTTTCTTCAATATTTATGGCAGTGGTGGTTGTTTTTCAGGTACCAAAC
>NW_007765451.1:0-368 GCF_000696425.1 Galeopterus variegatus
TTCTATTATGCCTCTATAGGCAAACAGGATTCATTTCAAAAAAATGATGCATAGAACTTAAATCATATTTGTAGGTGACTAAACCGCATACATATTTGTAAATCTCCCCAAAGAAGTCCTATACCAATCCTAAGTTGATCAATTATATACGTATGATCTGCTTAAAACTTGACTAATTGCTTAATGATTTTGAAGAAAACCTTCAGAAACATAGAAATCTGAACAAATATCTGTACAAATATCTGAACAAATATAAGTACAAATATCTGCAATGTAAACTTTAATATTTTAAAATATGTGCTCTCCCACTGCTTAGGGATTTTTAGTTTTATCTAATAAGTTAAATATGATGAAGTACTAAGACATTT
>NW_007765451.1:4269-6209 GCF_000696425.1 Galeopterus variegatus
GGATCCTATATAAGGATGGCCAGTGTGCTCACTGGCTGAGCGCAGCGCAGATGACACCAAGCCAAGGGTTGCAATCCCCTTACCAGTCACAAAAATGACAAAAAAAAAGAAACCATGCAAGCAGTAAGTCAATGCAGTAACATCTTTAAAGTGTTGAAAGAAAGGAACTATCAACTTAGAGTTCCACACAAAGTAATAATATTCCCCCAAAATAATATTCTCCAAAGAAAAAAATGAAAAACTTTGTTAGACAGGCAAAAACTGAGGAATTCATTGCCAATAGACCTCCTCTACAAGAAATGCTAAAGGAAGTTCTTCAGGTGGAAGGAAGATGATATGGGTCAGAAACTCAGATCTATACATAAAAATAATGTGTAATAATAACATTATTATTATTATAAAATAATAAAATATTTTATCATATTACAATTTCTTTTAAAATGATATTTTAAAGGGATAATATTAACAATGTACTGTGTGAGTACAGCAGGTGTAAAGTAACATGTATGTGACAGAATTGACAAGGCAAATGGGAGAGAGGAGTTGGGAATATACTGTCGTGAGGTCCTTATGTCACACCTGATGTGGTATAATATTTGTAGGTGGACTTAGATTATTTAAAAGTGCATTTTAGGACCGATCCCGTGGCTCACACGGGAGAGTGCGGCGCTGGGAGTGCAGCGGCGCTCCCGTCGCGGATTCGGATCCTATATAGGAATGGCTGGTGCGCTCACTGGCTGAGCGAGGTGCAAGTGACACCACACCAAGGGTTGCGATCCCCTTACTGGTCACAATAAGAAAAAGAAAAAAAAAGTGTATTTTATAAACCCTGGGCACAATCCTCTTAGATGGAGCAGATTAGTGCGTGCATTTTCCTCTATCCTAGCTGTTAGCATTATTCTTCTAGTGTATTTTTTTTTTCTCATAATAAAACCACTACCATAAAGAGAGAGGGCATGCTCAGTTCATAAATAGTTATAGGCTCAACTCCATCTAATTAAACCATATTATTGCTCCATCACATTACTTTATATTTTTAGCTCATTTTACTCCTTTGCAAAATGAAAACATTCTACAATTTCTCCCTCCTAATCTGTTTCTCTACACTGCTTCGTTGACCAGTGTTACCTTCTTTAAATACGCCTACTTAATACATTATGAAACTACTAATCAACCCTAATCAAATGTTCTCCTGAAAATCCAACATTTTCTTTCTGATCGAGGCTACCTTACAATATTAGCTATTCTTTACGGAGTCTCTTTACCATTGATAGCCAGAGAAATTTGCTGCACAGATCTCCTTTAAGAATGCCTGCTGGAGGGAGGATCACGGACCAGCTTCCACTGTTGATCCTTTGAGTCCCACCTGGTTTCCACTGACATCATGACTCCTCTGGGCTGCGACCAGTCAAGTAATGAGCATGGCAGTGGTACTAGTGCCTGATCACATCCATCTGACATGCGACCCTTCCAATGGGCAGCCTTTGCTTGAGAACTCCTGGTTCACCTGTGAAACTTCCTCAGAACACCACTGTGGTCTGACATTCTTCCTACCTAATTGGTTCTCCCTCTCCTTTCACGGTTGTTTGGCATGCATCATAATCTGAAGACTTTCCCTGCCTGTTCCTGATCCCTTTCCATTTATTCTTCACAGATGTTTCACCTCGTAAAAGGTTTACACGCCTAATCCCATCATGGCGTCTGCTTCTTGGAGAAGCCAAAGTGACAAACTCTCATATGTTAAGCATTTAGCATTCATTAAAGCTAATTTTCACAAGTAAGTATATTATTCACATTTTACAGTGACAAAACTACATCAACCGTGAAGTATATAGACAGAATTTCTGCTTGGTTCTGCTTGGTTCCAATTTTCCTCTCTTTCTATTATGCCTCTATAGGCAAACAGGATTCATTTCAAAAAAATGATGCATAGAACTTAA
>NW_007765452.1:0-391 GCF_000696425.1 Galeopterus variegatus
GGCTGTCTCCATGAAACCTACTGGGGGCGGGGAGGTCACTCAAAAGATCTGAAAGAGCCCCCAGAAGCATTGACAGTGGCACAGAACTGAGTGGGGGTACAAGGAGCCATGAGGGAGGGCAAGAAATTCCACCCAGACTCTTCTCCATCTCCACTAAGGAACAAAAGCCTTAACCTGTTCAGGGAAGGGCTTTGGTGAGCACTCACTACAACTGGGGGAGGGGCGGGGCAGTCCTGGAAGAGGGGTAAGATTATACACTGAGCTGCCCACAACTACAGCCAGGGAAGGGGTAGGGGAACTGAGAAGGCTGTACCCAAGACCCTGGTCACTGGACACACCCAAAACAGCCTTACTAAGAATAAGAGGCAGCACCCCACCAGCATCACACATG
>NW_007765452.1:5954-6209 GCF_000696425.1 Galeopterus variegatus
TGGAGAGGCTGGAAAGAGAACACACACTCACGTGGGGTTGATGTAATCAGACACTGGTAAGGAGACTTCAGTAAGAACAGGCAACAAATTGGGAAAGGCTGAGTAAAGGCTGGCAGGACAATTTCTCGGGGTTGCAGAAATTAGGGAAGTCTGCATAACTTTGCAGGCTGTCTCCATGAAACCTACTGGGGGCAGGGAGGTCACTCAAAAGATCTGAAACAGCCCCAAGAAGCATTGACAGTGGCACAGAACTGA
>NW_007765453.1:0-559 GCF_000696425.1 Galeopterus variegatus
TGTCATTCGAATGAGCTTTTTAGGAACTTTCTTTTTATATCCTTTGTTTTTTTCTTGTCAATGGGTAAAAGCTCTCTACTTAGTCTCAACTTTTATCTTTTGTTTGCCGTCTACATTAAAATGTTTTCCCAGACTTACTGTTTATCTATTGACTTTGTTTATATTATCTTTTACTATAAACTTCTTTTCACAGGTTCAGGATTTATAGAAATTAAAATTTTTTTATATTCAAATATTTCTTTTTTTTTAAAGATAGCTTCTGGGTTTCCAATTTTCATTACAAAAGTATCTCCAGTCCTAGATTATACACTGGACTAAATTTCCTTGCAAAATATTATTTATTGTTTATATATAAGTCCTTATCTGTCTGGAATTTGTTTTTATGTAAGGTGTCAAATGGGGCACTTTTATTTTATTCCAGAAGAACAGCCTGTTGTGTCAGCACCATATATTAGAAAATCCACTCTTTTTCTATTAAGTTGAACTATCAACTTCATCAAATATTAAATTCTCACATATCCTGGGACCTACTTCTAAATTCTCTGTCTGTGGGCCGGCC
>NW_007765453.1:5465-6209 GCF_000696425.1 Galeopterus variegatus
ATTTTTATTTATTTATTTAATTTTATTTTTAAAAAGATGACCAGTAAGGGGATCTTAATCCTTGGCCTGGTGTTGTCAGCACCACACTCAGCCAGTGAGCCAACCAGCCATCCCTATATAGGATTCAAACCCGTGGCCTTGGTGTTATCAGCACCGCACTCTCCCGAGTAAGCCTCAGGCCGGCCCCTGTCTTAGCCTATTAAAGCATTGAGGTCAACCTTAAAAGGGCACAGGATAAGGTGGTAAGTGTGACTTTTTTTAAAAAAAGCAAGAAAGCAACCTTCCTCGGCCCTCCACTATGCCTAGTATCCCATAGTGAGCATGTACCATAATTTCTTCACTCATGCTTTAGTGATGGATATTCAGCTTGTCTCCCATTTTCTTTCATCATGAACAATTTCACCATAGAGGCCCTCAAGCACATAAGCTTATGCACTGGCACTTTTATTTCATGCGACTGGGTCCCAGAAACAAAATAACTGGCTGAATGTACCTGTATTTTAAAGTTTAATAGATGTTGCTAGATTGTTTCCCCCAAAAGACTGTAACACTTCAAAGTGTGAGCACTCTTTCCTACACATCTACACTAGCAACAGGTGTTAGAGCTGTTTTACATACATGTCAAATCATTTAACTTTATTTGTGTTTATCGGATTACTACTGAATTTGAGCATCTTTGGATGTGTCATTCGAATGAGCTTTTTAGGAACTTTCTTTTTATATCCTTTGTTTTTTTCTTGTCAA
>NW_007765454.1:0-1257 GCF_000696425.1 Galeopterus variegatus
AAGGGCCAAGATAGGACAATCCATTACCTTTTGGAAATGACTCAGATAACATGGAAAGGAGCGCCGTGAAGAGGCGAGAACAGACACAGGAGCTGTTCCTCAGAACCCCCGCCCCGGTGGCTCCAGCCCTCCTGCCTGCACCTGCTCCCCGCAGTGTCTCAGAACTCCCAGGTGACAGATGCAACTGCCACTAACTGCGTTCTTGAGCCACCAGGACAGACTGCCGCCAAAAGGAATCAAACTGAGCCTTAAATACTGGTAAGTGATTGTCCCAAACGTGGAGTTCCAACTCACTTGAAAACTAACGCCAAATCTCAGGACAGCCAGAGTGACGGCTGGGGAAGGCCTAACATGTTTAGACACTAAGAGAACAAGCCACAACTACTTCGGACCCATGGTCATCTTGTCGCTCTGATTTCCAGCAAAGATCAAATACACACTCAAACCAGAACCTTCCAGACACTGCGCTGCCCAGTGGGCTTTCTCTGATCTAACACCCTGGTTATCACCCTCACAAATGCGAGCCCAGCCAGAAGAGATTCCCCCCCTTCCCCTCGGAGCAGGCTCTGAGCCCCTCTCCCACCACGAGCTCTTGTGGCCCTCAACACGGGCCCACTCACTACAGTGTATCTCTTTCTCACTTGTGCATGTGCTTAGGTGGAACTCTAACTTGTGACAAACAGCGTCACATCACACGGGGAACAGCACCTCCTATCTGCAATGGCCCGAGCCGCGGAGTCACCTTTGTCCACACACAATCTCATTAATCACTGCAAAAAAGGTATCACTAGCCACGTGGACAAACGAGACACCAGGCAGAGAAGGGGTTAGGAGATCTGTCTGCACTCCCAGAACTGTGGACAAACGTGGCCAGCATGCAGTCTCGGGTCTCCAGTTCCAACCACAGTCACTTATACCCTCCTCTGTGCCACTGGCTCCCCAGAGCTCCTGTCCCCTTGGCTGCCAAGTCTGAACCTACCCCGAGGTCATTCAGCTGCCTTTACTTCCAAGTGCCACTTGCAAAGTCCTCTTCTTGTGCTTTGTAAACAAAACTAAGGCAGCTACCATTTTGCTTGTGCCTACTCCAGCCAATACATCCATCTCCTCTCCAACCACACGCACATCTGTGTTTAAAACTCAGTGTCACCAGGGCCGGCCCGGTGGCACACTGCTACAGTGCGCCGCTTGGGAGCGCGGTGGCGCTCCCGCCGAGGGTTTGGATCCCACATACAGACCGGTTCCCGCTCACTGGCTGAG
>NW_007765454.1:5689-6209 GCF_000696425.1 Galeopterus variegatus
ATAGTAAAGGCCATTTTGAGGAGGTCTCAGATACAAATAAGAAGGAATTTATTGGACACTATAGCAAAGATCACCCTTGCTGTGAACCGGCAAGGAACTTGGCTTAATGGGCGATATACTTCTGTTTATGCCCCAAATTTTTATGGAATGTGGAATTTCAAGGTGCTGAACCAGGGAATTTAGTGGAAGAAATTTCTAAGCAGCAAAACATTCAGGAAGCTGCATGGCTACTTGTAACAGCCTATGCTGAGTTATGGCAGAAAAGGCATGCACTAAATCAAAATTTACAATTAAAAGGAAACAGAGCTTAAAGATTTGAATAATTTGCAGCCTGGCCATGTGGTAGAGCAGGAGAGAGCATTTTCAAGAGAACAATTCATTGGCATAGCCCTGGATGTTGCCCTGTGACAGTTTGCTAAGGATATTAGTACAGAAGAAAGGGATTATGAAGAGAAGGGAAAAAAAGACCATGAAGGCATTTCAGAGATCTTGCAGGCTGTATCTTCCATACAGGCTCAGA
>NW_007765455.1:0-659 GCF_000696425.1 Galeopterus variegatus
GTGACTAAACAACAGAAAAGGAAGAATCGTTTCCATCAGCAGCTCGCAGACTTCCCTCTCATTGGAATTCAGCTTATTAGCTGCATGGCTAACTCCTGGAGCCAGGAAGACATGTCCTGCACATGACACCGCCATCAAGCAGAGGTGACAGATGTTTCTCGGCCTCCCCTCTCTGAGGCTTAATCGTGCCTGAAGGTTAGCCCTTCTTGACTCATTAAGCAGTGTCTGCCTGGGGTCAGTGGTGGAGATGCTGTGTTAACCCCAGCAAGCAGCCATCACCAGAGCTTTATAAAAGGAGACACATTTGAGGGAAAGGTGATACAAAACACACGCTGTCCTCAGATGGCTGTGGTTCCCTGGAGACGAGGGAAAACACATTGTTTTCTTAAAGGATTAGGAGAGAACACCCCTTGCTTTTTTCTGTGTGGCTTATTGCTAGGAGATCTCAAAATCCTATCCCTGTTCTCTCTCTTTTGCCTCTATTTGCTACAGAGCAGTGCTCAGATCCAGTATCTTGGAGGGTGAGCATCTGGGCTGCGGGCTGCAGTGGCCACCGCTGGGATGGTAATAAAACCCACTGGGAAGGAGGAAAAATGACGTTTTTATCTCCTTCCATGAAGCATTTGAAATAACTGGTTTAATTTTCTTATTTCTCTCTC
>NW_007765455.1:5671-6209 GCF_000696425.1 Galeopterus variegatus
GCAGAAATGGAAGACTGTACAGGGTAATTTTTATTCTTTTAATTATAAAACATTCAGCATGACGCAGGGGTTGCTGCTCAGATTGCAGTGGCTGATTGATGGCTTCACTTTGGCTGTCGTTTATTCAACAATATTGTAATCATTATGAGATTGTGGGGTCAGCCTACCCTGGCTCCACCATTTACCAGCTTGGGTAAGACCACAGCTGAAACCTTGGGTTTCAGTTCGCTCATCAATTAAATGGCGTCAAGAGTATAAGGCAGTTTGAGGATCACAGGAGAAAGTGCATTTGAAGCACTTATGGTTCCTAGCCCATATTAAGTACTCAATTCATGGTAGCCATGATTTTAATTATGCAAAGAGAAAATTTCCTGAAGGAACTGCCTACAAAACACCACTGTAAATTATATTTGGTGCCTCTTCTAGAGCAGGTGGAAGAGTGAATACTTGCTTTTTTTTGGTCAAGGGTATAACACCGTGACTAAACAACAGAAAAGGAAGAATCGTTTCCATCAGCAGCTCGCAGACTTCCCTCTCA
>NW_007765456.1:0-756 GCF_000696425.1 Galeopterus variegatus
GTTGAGTTGTTTGAGTTCCTTACATATTCTGGATATTGGCTTCTTGTGAGATGTGTAGTTTGCAAACACTTTCTCCCATCCTGTAGGTTGTCTCTATTACGTGTCCTTTGCTGTGCAGAAGCTCTTTAGTTTGATGCAGTCCCATTTGTCTATTTTTGCTTTAATTGCCTGTGCCTTAGTTGTCTTGTTCCAAAACACATTGCCCAATCCAATTTCACATAATGCTTTCTCTATGTTTTCTTCTAGTAGTTTCATGGTTTGGAGTCTAAAATTTAAGTCTTTAATCCATTTTGAGTTGATTTCTGTATATGGTGAAAGATTGGGGTCTAGTTTCAATCTTCTGTACGTGGATATCCAGTTTTCCCAGCACAATTTGTGGAAGAGTGTTTCCTTTCCCCCAGTGTATACTCTTGGCACAGATCTTGTCTTTAGGGACTAGCAAGCCTTGAATTTTCAGGAGTAGACTATATCGGTTCCTTTTCTCTTGTTGTGTTTCTGGCTGTACTAAGCATATGGTCATTAACACCTCTACCAGACAGTACAGGTTGAAGGAGGGAGAGAAGATGAACTCCAATGCATCCATCTGTGGTCTTGATGCACGAATCTTACCTCCCTCGCATACTCGCTGGAGCATTTTTTGAATTTGTACCATAGAGTAGAATTACTTCTCACTGAAAAATTATTCTTATGCAACCCAAGTATGAAATTCATGTGAAGAGAATAGAGACAGGAAGTAAAAGAACATATCCCTCCACA
>NW_007765456.1:5895-6209 GCF_000696425.1 Galeopterus variegatus
TCGGTGGGAGCGCCACCACGCTCCCAAGCGGTGCACTGTAGCAGTGCGCCACCGGGCCAGCCATAATACAGCCTTTCTAACTGGAATGAGATATCTCATTGTGGTTTTAATTTGCATTTCCCTGATGATTAATGATGTTGACCATTTTACATGTGCCTGTTGGCCATTCATTTGTCTTTTAAGAAATGTCTGTTCAGGTCCTTTGCTCATTTTTAAATTGGGTTATTATTATTATTATTTATTTTTTTTTTCAGTTGAGTTGTTTGAGTTCCTTACATATTCTGGATATTGGCTTCTTGTGAGATGTGTAGTTT
>NW_007765457.1:0-288 GCF_000696425.1 Galeopterus variegatus
ACCCAGAGTCATGTTGCTCTTCATGGAACGGAGGTGTATTCTGGCTCAACCATAGCATTTTTTCCCTTAGAAAAAAAAAAGGCCTCTTAAAATCCAGTGTGCCACCAACTGGAGAGTATAAATCCCCTTTCTATTTTTTATTTTTTTTGTGTGATCTACAACAAATTCATAAAATAAAGAAGCTTTTTTATTTCATTTTTGTCAATAAACCTGGCAATGGAAAAATAAATTTGAACAGTAATTTTCCCCGGTCTGAGCTGAAATTGGCTCCGGATGAATTGGTTTGCA
>NW_007765457.1:5936-6209 GCF_000696425.1 Galeopterus variegatus
GGGTTGGTAGGAGGAATGAGGTCTCAGACCCAGCTGAGGAGGATTCGGGCTCTGCTATCCCCAGCAGCTACCACCTTTGTCCACCTGTGACCTTGGGAAAGTCACTTCCCTTATCTGGCTCTTGCTTTCCCCAGTTCTGAAATGAGGACAGGCCTCCTGGGAGGAGGGAAGAATTCACTGATGCATGCACAGATGAAAGATTCCATCCAAACACCCAGAGTCATGTTGCTCTTCATGGAACGGAGGTGTATTCTGGCTCAACCATAGCATTTT
>NW_007765458.1:0-309 GCF_000696425.1 Galeopterus variegatus
AAAATGGCAGATTATTATACCTTGTTTTGTTTTTTCTTTTAGAATTTCAAAAATTAAAAAAAATGGGGATAAATGAAATAGGAGTAAACTGAAGAGGTAGATTTGGCATGTACAGTGTTACTGCAAGATAACTCTTTTTTTCAGTTTCCTTGTGGCACTCGACCTTTGTTCTTTTTATATACTTTTGAAGATAACATCTGTTTTTCCCTGCTGGTTACAAAGAAACACATGTTCATTTTAGGAAATTGGGAAGTTACAGAAAAGCACAAAGAAGAAAATAAAAATAGCCTAAAATCCTACAACACACTG
>NW_007765458.1:5980-6209 GCF_000696425.1 Galeopterus variegatus
GATTACTTGAAGCCCCTAATTGTATGCAAAAATTTGAGGATTATGTTAATTTTTGTTGAGGGAAAGATACATGGCTTCGTCAGATTCTCTAAAGGTGTAAGACACTCCTATCAAAAACAAAGTTAGCAGTAATAAAACAGGAGTTGTTTTTAGAGGAACACATTACACTTTTAAAAATGAAATAGCTAGTGGCAGAGCTATGTTTTTCACTGCCAGTCCTTTGGTTCAT
>NW_007765459.1:0-6209 GCF_000696425.1 Galeopterus variegatus
CAGTCTTGGAATCTTTTGTGTATTGAGGGAATCAAATTATAATTAAATGACCATGTGTTTGAAATACATTCAGCACATGTTTAAAATTGTTATTTCTGGGTATCTGGATGTCATCAGACATAATGGGATGACTCTGACAGTCTGAAAAACAAGGATAAAAAGAGAAGTCTCTGAATGCTACATTTGCAAAGACCTCAATATTAAACCAAATAGATTATTTTTCCTATTGCATACAAATTTCTTCATTCTTTACAATTAACCTAAGGGGAAAAAGCACCCAGCCTGACAGGGCTACCTACAATGTTCTCTAGACAGACCTCTTGGTAACACGGCTTGGTAACATTTTCTCACAAATGCAAGGCTGGAGTCAAAGGGAGGTGATTTCACACATCGGCCATCCTTTGCTTTATGGCCAGTACATGAAGAGCCTGAAGCCACAGAAAGGACAGATGACCAGCTGATCACCAGGGACCACTACCCACTGACAGTGTTACAGGAAAGGGTCTGGAAACAAAGCATGCACACACACAGAGCAAGTCACTCATTCGCCAGGTCAAAGGCACAATCAAAACATGAGTCTCCGACAAGTAAAATGCTCACCTGTGCTACTGTGACAAATACAACCCAGCACCACTGACATGGCCACCTCTTGTCCTGTAAATCAGTTCCATTCCTGCCACTGCGCTCAGCACCTAAGGTACACTCTCCACTTCATCCTTGTAGTGCTTATGGGGTGGTTACCTTAGTGCCCAACTCAAAGATGAATAAACTGAGGCTTGGAGAAGTTTAGAAACTTGGCTATAGCCTCCTGGCCTCCAGCCTGTCACTGAGAGAATCTAGATTGAAACCAAAGCCTGCTGGCCTCCAAATCCTCCACACTCAGAATTACTATACTACAGAGGAGGAAGAGAAGGGAACTTCTGCTATTCAGAAGTGACACGTTTTAAAATAAAGCTCACTATAAACTTTAGGGGGAAAAAAAGTTAAATCCAAAACAGAGTTGAATCAAGCATCTTTTAAAAATCACATCACACTTGTTCTTTGGTTCTGCTGAGTTTCACCCTCAGCCTAAGTTACTCCCTTGGCCTCTGTATAAATGCACTCCACCTCCTCAATCTAAAGGTCAGTACTAATTTTAGATTCCAGTCCCAGAAAAACACAAGTGTCTAAGGAACGAAGTGGGGGGCCAAAAGGCATGAAAACGTTCCATCAAACGTAACACAGAAATACTGCTCTCTTCCCCTCTCCTGTGTTTTGGCTGTGTTACCGAAGGACGGCATGTAGGTCAATGAGAAGACAATCTTTTGAAAGACAGCGTGTGGCCTGACAGGATTTGTTTTTGAAAGAGTATAAATATTGATGGGTTATAAGTCTCTGAAAATCCATGGGATCAGCTCAAGGCTCACACATTTACAGACGCGGGTCCAGGCTCTGGCATCCACACATGCAGGCTGTGTAACTGTGGACACCTCTGCCCCTCCGCATGCTTCTTTCCCAACTATCTGAGTGGGGATGACAGTATCTATCCTAGTGGCAGGCATGAGGCTTAAGGAGACCACACAGAGCCTCTGGCAGCTGAACACTGAAAAGTAATGGCGTCTGGGTAACTCGCCTGCCCGGCACACCCCTCTCAATGCCCCACCCCTCCTGACTCTAGGCTTGAACATGTGACTCAGCCTCGGCCAATCACAGCACCCCATTCCCCCAAGCACAGCCATTGATGCAGGGAAGGGCACATGACCAAAACTGAGCCAATCAGAGTTCCTCCCTTGGATTTTTCCAGCTGGAATGGTAGGGAAGTCCCTCTTTCCTTTTTGATCATGAGCTGTAGGTAGGTAAACCTGGAGCTACGTGCAGTCATGGTCCCTGAGGGAATGAAGACAATCAGCAAACGGAAGCAAAGACAAAAGACAAGGAGGGAGAGAAGAAAGCCTCAAGGTCCTCGCTCTCTGGCTCCTGTCAACTTTGGGGCCAGAGCCACCTCTGGAACGCCTGGGGGTCTGCAATTTAAGCCAATACCTTCCCGTCTCTCCCCATGTTTCTGCTTCGTTATTTTGATTTGGGTTTCTGCACTTGTAAGTAAAAGATAATGCAGAAGTGAATAGTTTATATAACCCGAACAGTGACCAAATCCTCAATAAAAACAACTTCATCTTAAGTGGATTCCTTATTTAAAAAATGAAGTGAAAAGGAAAGGAATTTTAGTAGAGGAAGCAAACACTGCCATTAGTTACATAGCACTTTCCCAAAAGAAAAAAAGAAACATCTATTTTCATTCGTAGTCACCTTATTCATTTTCCAGTGGGCTTCGTATCTGGCATTAAACTCTCATGTACCCACACCCACTTTCAAGATTTGGCCCATAAAAACTCAGGATAAAAACAAGTGGTTATTTTTTCTATAGCTATATTTGCTGGCAGTACATGGAGGGGAAAGGGGGGCGGCACCGATGTTATTTCTGGTATGCTCTCAGGAGAAATTCTCCAGGTTACCAGAGTTCTCACTGGAGATGAAGGAGGGGGCACAAAAACAAAGCACATTTACCAAGATTTGCAGCCACTACAAGAAATCCATGCTGCCTCTTCATAGGATCTTTTTTCTTTTACATTAAAACTCCTCCATATTAACTTTCTCCTAAGAATGAACTGATAAAAACAGAAAGGTACAGTGGATTCCAATCCCAAGTTATCTTCTGAAGCAAAGGGTAAAGTGTATGGTCAAACTGTAGTAAAAGCCTGGGTGTTCCTCATCTAATCTCAAGCTAGGGCATCCACCCCAACCTTTGGAGGAATTCAAGGATGAAACAAGGGACATGTCCGTCAAAATACATGAACGGAATCACAAATAGTCAGAGGATTGCTTAGACTCAGTAGTCATCCCCATGTACATACACACAAAAAAAACCCAGAAGGGATGCTGACTTCTCTGGACTGGGCTTACATCCAGACCTAGAAATCTAACAGTAGAATAAAGAGGAGACTCACTAACTGTGTGAATAGACTTGGCTTATTGGATGGAAGGTGGTGTTTCTCAAGAGAGAAATAAAATCGTAGTAATCTTTCAGTGTTCTTAGACAAATAGGTAACTTAGAGATAAGAAATAACCTAAAGATGAAGTTCATTATATTTAACTCCATTCTGCACCTAAGGGTATTTTTTAAAAGCCTAACATTAATTTTCAGATCAGACATGCAATCTACTCACAAGGAAAGATGATTTTGAAAGCGAAGACGGGAACACTCATGAGTGGAGAACAGGTTTACAAAGAAGATCCAAGTAGATGGAACCCAATTTACGTAATGTTTTTATAAATGCCTCCAAGTGGCATTTATACAAACCAAAGCTTAATGATGGCCTACAATGCTATCTCTGAGTACAAAAGCTTAAAGTAGAGAGACATAGACAAGAACATCATGGTACATAAGCACAGAATAATTCATTTAAGAAAAAAATTTCATCTAGATTTGATATTTATGACAAAACTGGATCAGAAAGGAAAGTAAGCCAAGAACTCATAGATTTTTTTAATAAGACACCTCATAGCAGCTCATCGGTAGGAGGATCCAAACTCTTGACCTTGGTGTTATAACAGTGCTCTAACCAACTAGCCAGCCCAAGACACCTTGGATATATTTATTTCAACATACCCATTGTATAAACAAGGAAACTGACTTCAAGATGGTCAACTGCAAAGATCGTCAGTGACACAGCACAGACCCTCTCCTATCCTAGGGCTCTTCCCACCAAACTTAGCTGAATTTAGTCACCAAAAAAACTACCATGGCAAAAAAAAAAAAAAAAAAAAATCAACAAGAGGTCACACATCACGAAGAAGGTTAATGGAGATAAACCAAAAAAAGATTTTCCTACCTTGCACAAACGGTGAAATGTGGAGTGCAGTCCAGCCAATGGACCGCAAGGAAGACAGAACCAAGCCAAAAAGAGGTTCAGATCAGGATAACTGAAGCAAACACAGGCACAGAAGCTCTTTTGTATTAGACTTCTGCTTTTTCTCTAAGTAATGGTCTATCTAGAAAGACATGATTGATCAAGGGTTTAAAATGTGTGAAGATATATATGAAATTCAGAACCAGGGGTGGAGGTCTGGAGGGAGAGCTCCCCTTTAAGCCTGAAATACAAGCACTCTTCCATAAAGCATGCAGTAAACTTAAGAAAAATACTAATATGGCTTGGTTCAGACATTCGTTAAATGCCTTTGAGTCACACATTGTTGTCGGTGCAAATAAAATTAAAACGCAGGCACGTCTTCATGGAGCTGACAGTCTAGTGGGTAAGGCATGTTGCTGTAACACAGTAACTGCCTTCACGGAGGTGTGCATGGGGTAGGTGATACGTGTGTGTGTGCACGCTACACACGTCAGAGAGCTGGGGGTAGTGAGTGCCAGGAACAGGTGACCCTAGACCTGAGCCTTGAAAAAGAGGAAATGAGCCAGATAATGGACACAGTAGGAGAAAGGGAATTCCAGGCCAGGAACAGTCGGAGCAAAGGCTAGAGGCATAGGACAACATTCTGGTCCTTAGTACACGGAGTCTACAGGAAGCTCAGTGTGCAAGAAAATAAAGTTTGGCAAATGGGACGAGGTAGGGAGGTGGATGGGGTTGGGGAAGGCTTCAGTTTTGTCAGTCGTTACCAATGGCCAGAAGCCTGGTGAGTCCCTGGAACACTGTGCCAAGGAACTCGAGTTCTAGGCCAGGACTGTCCAGAAGCAGCTGAGTAAGCTTGGAAACACACTGTCTAACCCTGGGAACCATGTGTTAAGTGGGGCCCTACTCATTCCAAGGGCTGAGGGCTCCTGGGGCCACCTGTGTCTCCACATTTAAGGTCCTCCTCACTGCTCTTTAGGATGTGGAATCGACCCTGCCCCATCTCCTCCCAGAGGGGTTGTGAGGAAGTAAGAGGGTGGTGAGGTCTGTGGAAATGGCTTGCAAACAGCAGAAGCTATAGTCCAGACACAGGTGAGTGAACACCAGAATTCTATACTAACCACTCTACAGAAGTTCAAAAGCACTTTAGAAACTCAGGTACAACACTGCATAGACAACTGAGAGCTCACCTTTCAGTGTGAGATATCTAATCCTTCAGAATTGGGGTTTATCCCAAAATCAAGAGGGAGGCACTGAACTTTTATCAGGAGGGACAAGCAGATTTGGAGTTGGGGGGCACTGGAAGAAAGTCACACCAGCAATAATGTGGGAGATAGCTGGAAGGGTTGTAAAACTAGGCACAAGAAATTGTGCAGCAAGTCACTAGGGATTCCCAGGCTGCCAATGGCTGTTTCAGCCAAGGGTCACTAGCTCAAGCCCATGGGAGTAGAAAGCTACCGTGAGGGCCACAGGTCCAGGGGGAACCAGAAAGCAGCCAACCCAGTGTAGACAGGCACCGGAAACTTAGCACCAGCTGAGTGGTGCCACACAGGAATGTAAGTCTCATATTCCAGGTTTTCTGCCTTTTAAGAGGAGCTATAAATCCAAGTGACATCTCCCAATTTCTAAATAATAACTCAACTTTGTATACATTGCTCAAGCCACAATGTATCTGCCAGCTAGAAGTGGAACATCGGCCACCATTTTGCCACCTCTGGACTCTAATGCAAGGCAGGGCCAGCATGACTAGAGTGGAGGTTTACAGGATGTCACAGCATGGACAAGCAACAGGACCTGGTCACTGAATGTGGGCAGTGCAGGAGGGACCCAGCTCCACTGTGAGGCTCCTGCTTTAACACCTTGGTGAATCATGGAACCACCAAGTTTTGCCTAATGGTCAAGTAGGTATGGGGTGGGTGGTGAAAATTAAAGTCAGTTTTGGATTTATTGGTGATCTGGTTTTTTTTTTTGGGGGGGGGGGTGCCTAAAGGACACAGATAAGTCCACTAGACTATAAGTAACTAGTTGGAACACAGAAGAATGCTCTTATCTGGGCTACCAATCTGGGACTCACTTCATACTGGTGACAGTTGAAGCTGTGGGAACACAGTTCACCCAAAGACTCCACATAAAGCAGAAAGAGGGGAGGAGGGAGCCCTTGGTCACCAAAGGAGGTGGGAGAGATACCAGGGAGGAAGAAGGAAAACCAGAAGATGGCAACCAGGGAAGAAAAAAGCATCAGAAAGAAATGAAAGAGACTCATCAAATGCCACAGAGAGGTCTAGTGAGTACCCCTGAGATTGCCTGTTTAGGAAATCAGGGTGT
>NW_007765460.1:0-277 GCF_000696425.1 Galeopterus variegatus
TACTAAATAAAAGAGGAAGAATATAAAGCAGTGATGTTTTCCTGAACTCTTTTAAGTAAACATTAAGATGCATCTTGAATCACTTTTTGCCATTAGTCCTTTATGTGGGTCACATGAGACTCATGAACAAATGGACTTATTAACCACCTGATGTCCGTGATACACTTAATTAATAAGAAGGGTCAGTCTAGATGAAGAACTTTCATTATGCTGTATTATTTTGGACTGTGTTTATCCCTTATTGGTGTGTTAATATATAAAATTAATTTTTCTAATA
>NW_007765460.1:5961-6209 GCF_000696425.1 Galeopterus variegatus
TCTTTTCTATTCTATTCTATTGCTGGTCACAACTCACTAATGTTTGCTCGTGACCAAGTTATAGGTTGTATGTGATCTGCAGTATGACACACACTGGTTTAATGTATTTTTTTTTTCTTTTTAATTGATGCAGGTTATGTTTGCAAATTTATTTCTCACAAAGAGAATGATAAAGTATTTTAAGAGTTACTAAATAAAAGAGGAAGAATATAAAGCAGTGATGTTTTCCTGAACTCTTTTAAGTAAAC
>NW_007765461.1:0-330 GCF_000696425.1 Galeopterus variegatus
AAACTACCCAGACTGAACCAAGAAGAGACAGAAAACCTGAACAGACCAATAACAAGCAACGAGATCGAAGAAATTGGCAATCTTCCAACAATGAAAAGTCCAGGTTTAGATGGCTTTACAGTTGAATTCTATCAAATTTTTAAAGGGGAATTAATACCAATTCTCTTCAAACTATTCCAAAAAATTGCAACAGAAGCCATTCTCCCAAACTGATTCTATGAGGTCAACATAACTCTGATATCAAAACCAGATAGAGACACAACAAAAATAGAAAATTACAGGCCAATATCCTTGATGGACACAGATGCAAAAATCCTCAAAATATTAGCA
>NW_007765461.1:5890-6209 GCF_000696425.1 Galeopterus variegatus
TGTGTAGTTAAAAACATATTTCAAAAATTATTTAACAGACATTTCAGCCAAAGCCTTTAATTTGCAGATCGTATCTGTTGAATTGTTCAAGGGAAGAGAGTGGGGGAAAAGGAAAGCCAACTGAAGTCTCAGGTCAAGCTTTGGTAAGATTGCTTTAGACCCCAAAATGTGGACCTTGGCATCCCTTTTCCCAAACCAAGGTTCTCAGACAAGTGAATTAGTCATCAGATTGTCCATGAAATGTGGAATCCAGACATGATTTGGATAAGTTTGAGGGATGTTTTAGCAGGATCTGAGAAAACCTGGTTAATCATACCTG
>NW_007765462.1:0-304 GCF_000696425.1 Galeopterus variegatus
TGGGATGGTTTGGCTGCTGCTATGGGGCTCTTACAAGTCAAATTTCTTGATAAGAAATTCAAGCCATTGGGTAGTCTTGATGATTAAAATAAAACTTTTTCCTAGCCTTGCAGGCTTCAGGATTCATTTTAAGTGAAGAATCCCCTTTCTGCAAAGGAAAGCCACGGGAAGTGATAACAGCAAACCGCAAATCTGCTACGGCTGCCTGTGAGTCAACTTTCTTAATCTTACCCACCAGACCCCAAAGGAAGGATGGACGTATTTGGTTGACTAAAAGTTTCCATTAAAAAAGACAGAAAACGGG
>NW_007765462.1:3472-3697 GCF_000696425.1 Galeopterus variegatus
GCAAACACTAGCCACTTGGACACTATCCCACCCTCACTGCTCCTCCAGGGCCAGCGTAGACGCCAAACATGATGACCCCTCAATTAAGAGCTGAGTGAAGCAAAGCCACCTCCCCAGCAGGAGAAGCTGGCTTTGCTTCACACTGATTGAACCTGCTTCACCTCCCCCCCGCTCCTGCCAGAGCCAGAAAAATATGCCCCAGGTGTAGATTCCAAACCTGGCTGG
>NW_007765462.1:5772-6209 GCF_000696425.1 Galeopterus variegatus
ACTTTCAAATTCTTGAGAGTCCACATGGTGAAGCATAGCAGTTATGGGATCCTTCATCTCCAACCCACCCTCCCCTCTCCGATCCAAAGCCCCAGTCAAGAAAAGCACTAAACAATTTCTCAGAACCAGGTACCTACAAAATGCCCGTCACAATTTATGAAAGATTAAACCTGAGACCTTGCCCTTGGCTTCCAAAAGCAAGCTAGACCAAGACAAGGATTTCAAACATAACAGGTAGGGCTGGCCTATAAGCTCAGTGGTGCTGATAAAACCAAAGTTTAGGGTCCGATCCCTATACCTGTCAGCCACCAAAAAAAAAAACAAAAAAAACAAAGCCTAGATCATGACAGCATGCCTCTGGAGCCTGTGAGCTATTTGGGATGGTTTGGCTGCTGCTATGGGGCTCTTACAAGTCAAATTTCTTGATAAGAAATTCA
>NW_007765463.1:0-513 GCF_000696425.1 Galeopterus variegatus
TATTCCATGACATTTCTGAAGTACTCTCATACATGTACCAACTTGTGTGGTCAAAAACTTATATTAGAGCTTATCTGTAATTTTAACATAATTGATTATTCAGTTCTACCTCCTTTATGCCAAATAATGTATTAAGGCTCCCAATGCAACCTCTTATCTATGTATTACCAGATATTTTCACATATTAAAATTACGTAGAGTATATATGTTTCTACAAAAAAATTAACTTTGATTTTCCTTATTAGACAGGATCAAACCACTTTGGCAAATCAGATATGCCCATTCCCAAAATGTAAACATTGCCTAGACCAAACTTACTATTAGTAAAATACAACAATGAAAATCCTTAAAGATTTTATTTAGCTTCTTGATATATAATGTTCATATATTTAGTAACTAGCATACAGTTTAGCCATGGTAAAGGTGATAATTGTAGACTTAATATAACACAGGAGCCACCATAGAGAAGAGGGAGCTTGTGGTTTAATTATTGAATAAGAGATTTTAGTAGAG
>NW_007765463.1:5612-6209 GCF_000696425.1 Galeopterus variegatus
ATGGTTTTGTTACAAACTCAGAAAGAAGAGACTGCTGAACCCCTATAGTGATGGCACCAATAATTTGTCCCAGTAAAAATGTTTTCACCATTAGGGCTGGTACGGTTGAGAACGATGTCTTCTTATCTCTCTAAAAGTATTCGTAGGTCACATAATCTAAAAAGAAAAGTCTTCTCAAATACATTATGCATTTTGGGGCCGGCCCGGTGGCGCACTGGATAGTGCGCTGCTTGGGAAGTGCGGCGGTGCTCCCGCCGAGGGTTTGGATCCCACATACAGACCGGTTCCCGCTCACTGGCTGAGTGAGGTGCGGGAGCAACGCCGAGGGTTGCGATCCTGTTGCTGGTCCCGGTCCAGTATGGGGGTGACACTGAGGGTTGCGATCCGTTGCCGGACACGGAAAAAGACAAAAAGGAAAAAAAAAAAAAACACATTATGCATTTTGAGTGCAAAGAAAGCAAACTTAAAGATCACCTGCCACATAAATTACAGTGATAATATTTGATATGTAAGAAATAGATGAATTCATATAAATGGAAATAATTTTATAGAGGCACAATGTGAAAAGTCAATACCAAGACAAAGATCGCTAAGAAT
>NW_007765464.1:0-203 GCF_000696425.1 Galeopterus variegatus
TATTTGGATATCCCTAGACCTAATAAGAAATTGAACTCATCCTTTAAAACACCTGAAAAAGAAATCTCTAGTTCTAGATGGTTTCACTGGAGAATTCCACCAAACATTTAAAGATGAATTAACACCAATTCTACACAATATTCCAGAAAAACAGAAGAGGTGGAAACACTCTTCAATTCATTTAATGATGCAAGTATCACCCT
>NW_007765464.1:5863-6209 GCF_000696425.1 Galeopterus variegatus
AAAATATAAACAATAGAGAAAATGTATAAAACAAAAATCTGGTTCTTTGAAAAGAGATCAAATTGACAAACAACTAACAAGACTGACAAAGAACAAAGAGAAATGACACAAATTACCAATATCAGGAATATAACAGGGGATATCAATACAGACACTGTAGGCAACAAAAGTATTGCAAGGGAATATTACAAACAACTCTACACACATAAATTTGACAACTTAGATGAAATGGATCAATTCCTCAAGAAACAAAACCTAACACAACTCACCCAATATGAAATAGATTATTTGGATATCCCTAGACCTAATAAGAAATTGAACTCATCCTTTAAAACACCTGAAAAAG
>NW_007765465.1:0-588 GCF_000696425.1 Galeopterus variegatus
TGAGGGATGACACATCTTAGAAGGAGGCATGGGAGAATTGAATGGGATCGGGACCAGCTGCATGATTTGCAGGACTCAGTACAAAGTGCAAGTGCAGAGCTCCTTGTTCAACAACTATTAAGAATTTCAAGATGGTGACAACAGAGCTTTAAAGGATGGGACCCTCCTGAGCATGGAGCCTTGTGTGACTACACAAGTCATACATCCACGAAGCCAGCCCAGACTGAGATCCCATATTAGAAACAATCTCTGGCATAAATCATACACTTACTCTTCCACATATCTCTGGTACATGTTTCTTTCCCTTTCTCCTTTCACCTCAAAAATCCCATAGTTTTATCATTCTTTGTGCCCCTGTCTGATTTACAGCTCAGATTTTAGAAGTCTGCTTCATTCCTATATCAAATGATTTATATAATAAAGCAAGTCCACCTCCTGATTAAGTGTTCTTTCTTTTGCCTGATTGCCATCTGTGCAACCAACTCAGAGTAAAATGGTTTTTTGGAGGGGTGGGGAAATATTCTTGGATACATTTGAATTTTTCTTACGCAAATCAATGTTAGAAAGACAAACCCTGTATCTATCTAA
>NW_007765465.1:5715-6209 GCF_000696425.1 Galeopterus variegatus
GGTCAATTTAAAATGCAGACTACAAGTGACAGTTTTCCTTTCTCATTTGATCTTGAATTCACGATCGGTCATTGTTAAGCACACCTTCCAAGAATTCAAGATACCCTAACCATGGGTAGAGAGGTGATGCCTGTAAAATAGTCACAGTCAATTTCAGAAACTTGGCAACATAGAATTTATATTTGTTAGGACTCTTGGTTGGCAAATAATGGAAACCCAAGTCCAAGTGGCTTAAATATAGAATGGAAAGTATTATTGACATAGATGACGAGAAGGTAGGCTTTAGACATTGCTGTAGCCAAGGGTTCAAATAATGTCATTAAGATTCTTTTTCCCTTTCTTAATTTTTTCTCTGCTTCCCTCAATGTTGTTTTCAATTTCATGTATGCTTTCTTCCATGGAGATGAAAAGATAAAATCCAGTAGTTTTAGAATCTATTGCTCTTAGTGCTCCTAATTTCAGAAAAATAGCAAGAAAACCTCACTCTTAAAGGG
>NW_007765466.1:0-515 GCF_000696425.1 Galeopterus variegatus
GAAAACAGTCTGAGACTGTAAATACCCTGTACAGAATAGGTTAAGTAAGGCATTTACAAACCTTCTCAGGACGTAACTGTTTATAATACTGTTTCTGTGGAGACTGTATTCTAAATCCAAGCAGCTTACAAAATGAACTTTTGGAAAATGCAACTTATTTGTGCAATTATGGTTCATAGTAGCTTTAAACAGAGTGAAGGCTTTTTACAAAAGAGAGATGGCCGCGGATTAGCAGGGAAGGGCTAGCTGGACATTTCAGGCAAGAATAAGACTCATTGTCTCACACTCTGTCTATGTAACTTAACCATAAAATAACATGAGAAGTCTTTCAGTTGTATTTTCCAATCATGAAAAAAATAGCTTTAAATTTTTGTTTATTGCATTTTTTTAAAATATGAGAGGGAACCTTAGCATTATTTTCAACTTGTTTGGACATATTTTTACTTTTTTTAGTGCTCTAGTAATCTCTCAAGATCTTTGCACATGATAAAGTATTCAAGATATATTTTTCTGTG
>NW_007765466.1:5967-6209 GCF_000696425.1 Galeopterus variegatus
TAGGTTTGAACTTTGCAGGGCTACAAACTATTGTCTGTTGTTGTTTCCTAAGAACCAATTTTTGCCCTCTTGTGGGGGTAGGGGGTAATAACTGCCCCCAATGAGAATGCATGATCTAGAGTTAGCCTTTCTAAGAAATAGGGCAACAGACGTGCTTTCTTCTTAGTCTGCTACTAGATTTGAAAACAGTCTGAGACTGTAAATACCCTGTACAGAATAGGTTAAGTAAGGCATTTACAAAC
>NW_007765467.1:0-258 GCF_000696425.1 Galeopterus variegatus
TCCTGTTATCTAGCTATTTAGAAATATACAATATAATATTATTAGCTCTAGTAAGCCTAGATCACCAGAACTTATTTTTTCCAAACTACCTATAATTGTGAACTTCTTAATCTACCTCGTCCCCTCCACCACCCCCATTCTTCCAATCCAGGCTTCTGGTAGCTATTATTCCACTCTCTACTTGCATGTGAAAGACTTTTTTTTTTTCTTTTTTCTTTTTTAGATTCCATATATGAGTGTTCATGTGGCATTAGTCTT
>NW_007765467.1:5414-6209 GCF_000696425.1 Galeopterus variegatus
CATTTATTGAAACTCGCCAGGATGGTGTCTCTCGCAGATTCATTCCACCAGCCAGGATGATATATACAGAAAGTGCCAACTGCTTCACTCTGATTGGGGAGGCATCCGATGGTGGCACCATGGAGAACCTCAGCCGAAGACTGAAGGTCACGGGGGACCTTTTTGACATCATGTCGGGCCAGACAGATGTGGATCACCCATTGTGTGAGGAATGCACAGATACACTTTTAGACCAGCTGGACACTCAGCTCAACGTCACCGAAAATGAGTGTCAGAACTACAATCACTGTTTGGAGATCTTAGAGCAAATGAATGAAGATGACAGTGAACAGCTACAGATGGAGCTAAAGGAACTGGCATTAGAGGAGGAGAAGCTGATCCAGGAGCTGGAAGATGTGGAAAAGAACCGCAAGATAGTGGCAGAAAATCTCGAGAAGGTCCAGGCTGAGGCTGAGAGACTGGATCAGGAGGAAGCTCAGTATCAGAGGGAAAACAGTGAATTTAAACGACAACAGCTGGAGCTGGATGATGAGCTGAAGAGTGTAGAAAACCAGATGGGTTATGCTTAGATGCAGCTGAACAAGCCGAAGAAAACCAATGTCTTTAATGCGACCTTCCACATCTGGCACAGTGGACAATTTGACACAATCAATAACTTCAGACTGGGTCGCCTGCCCTGTGTCCCTGTGGAATGGAATGAGATTAATGCTGCTTGGGGCCAGACAATGTTGCTCCTCCATGCCCTGGCCAATAAGATGGGTCTGAAATTCCAGACGTATCGACTTGTTCCCTATG
>NW_007765468.1:0-486 GCF_000696425.1 Galeopterus variegatus
AATTAAATTAGAAATAAATAACAAAATATACTTGGAAAATCCCCAAATATTTGGAACTTAAGGACCTCTTTTCTAAATGATCCATGAGTCAAAGGAGAAACTACAAAGAAATTAGAATATATTTTAAATTGGTAATAAAAAGATTAAAATTTGTGGGATGCTGCTAAATCAATAATTAGATAGAAATTATAACACAAAATGCTTATATTAGAAAATAAGGTGTTTAAAGTCAATGAGTAATTTTCCACTTTGATAAACTTGGAAAGGTGGATCATAGACCTTAGTGTAGAAGATAAAACTATTGAGCTTCTATAAGAATACATAGCAGAAAAATCTTCACGACCCTGTGTGGGCAAAGATTTCTCAGACAGGACTAAAAAAAGCAAGAAGTATAAAACGGAAAAAACTAACAAAATGAATTTCATCAAAAGTAAAATCTTCTGGGCCGGCCCGGTGGCGCACTGGAGAGTGCACCGCTTGGGAGTG
>NW_007765468.1:5778-6209 GCF_000696425.1 Galeopterus variegatus
GATTCTATCATTTGCAGCAACATAGATGGAATCTGAAACCATCATGTTAAGTAAGTCAGGCGCAGAAAGACAAATACCACATGATCTCACTCATCTGTGGAATCTTAAAAAAAGGGGGGGGAGGTTCTCATAGAAATAGAGATTAGAATAATGGTTACCAGAGGCTGGGAGGGAAGGGAGGTGTGAGGGAAGAGAAATGGTGGACTAATAGGTACAAAACTACACTATCTACCCTAAGCGAATCATTGTGCAGTATTTGCATGTATTGAAGCAACACAAAAAAAGAGGGGAAAAAAAGAAACAACACACTGTACCCCACAGTAAATTTAAAAGGATTGATATTATGCAAGAATGTTTTCTGACCCAGTGGAATTAAATTAGAAATAAATAACAAAATATACTTGGAAAATCCCCAAATATTTGGAACTTAA
>NW_007765469.1:0-234 GCF_000696425.1 Galeopterus variegatus
TGATTGACTATGTTTGGTTATTGTATACAGACTGCTTCAAAATGAATGTATTTTCCTCTTCAATTAGAGCAAAGATTCTGAGTTCTTACTCTTTTTTTATACTGGAAATTAAAGGTAGTGCTAAGGATAATACATATGGTCAATGTTACCTTATACACAGAGTCACCTGGGATATATTTGAGAAGAGTGGCTGTGTGTGTGTGTGTGTGTGTGTGTGTGTGTGTGTGTGTGTGT
>NW_007765469.1:5426-6209 GCF_000696425.1 Galeopterus variegatus
ATTGAAAAAAAAAAAAGACCTTTGCCTACCATTAGTTTCCTATTGCTGCTATAAAAAAAAACAGATCACATACTTGAATGCATAAAATAACAGAAAATTATTCTCTTACAGCTCTGAAGGCCAAAAGAATGAAATCAGTATCCCTGAGTCAATAAAAATGTTTAGCATGGCCAAGCTTCCTCTGGAAGCTCCAGAAAAAAATTGCGTTCCTTGTCTCTTCTAGCTTCTGGTAGCCAGAATCCCTTGACCTGTGGCTACATCACTCCAATCTCTGCCTCCCTGGTTGTATTGCCTTTTTCTGTTCTGTATGGTCAAATCTGCCTTGTTTCCCTCTTATAAAGGATACATATGATTGCATTTAGAGCCACCTAGATAATCCAGTAAGATATGCCTATCTTAATATCCTTAACTTAATCATACCTGCAAAGTCTCTGTCGCCATATAAATTAACATTCACAAGTCCAGGGTTTAGGGTGCAAATTAATTTTGGAGGCCATTATTTAGATTAACACAACTACTAAGAAGAAAATGACACTTTCTTTGCCCGTATGGAGTTCATAAGAAATATTAAATCAAAAATAACATTAATTCATGGCAGATAGTGTCAAGTGCCATTCTGCTTATGCAAAATCAGTTAGTTCTATCAAAATTCAAAGAAGTAAGAACCATATTTAGTCTAAGATTTCTAGAAATACTCCTCCATCAAAAAAGCAATAGATGACAATATTATCTTATAAGAAACTATATTATATAAAATAATTGAAGTTAGCATTGTAAAGGTGA
>NW_007765470.1:0-407 GCF_000696425.1 Galeopterus variegatus
GGTGGATTTGAGGTGTCTGCTTGACCCCGTCCCCTTGAGAGTTGGGTCTAAGTACCCTCCTACTGGATCTGAGCTGGCCTTAGTGACCTGTCTGATCCGTAGAGTGCAGCAGACGGGATGACCCAGGACGTCCAAGCCTGCCATAAGAAGTCTTGCAGCTTCCACCCAGGACTCCTAGAACACTCATGCTTGGAGCCCACCTACCCTGGGACCACCATGCAGGGGAGGCCACACATAGGCATTTGGCTGAGAGACCCAGGTGAGCCCAGCCATCCAGGTAATCTAAGCCAAAGCACCAGACAGTGGCTGAAGCCATCTTGGAAGTACAGCCCATGGAGCTGCCAGATGACCCCAGCCCGGCTGCTGTTCGCTCACAGCCAAAGGAGAAGACTCCAAGGGAGGGTTTC